>NW_008332852.1:1939827-1943245 GCF_000622305.1 Nannospalax galili
GAGACATGTGAAAGTTTTTGTGAGCGAGATATGTGTGTGTGTGTGTGTGTGTGTGTGTGTGTGTGTGTGTGTGTGTGTTGAGGATGGGAGTAGGTGGGGTCCTGGTGCACAATGAGGCAAGCACCATGACTTGGCAGCCAGAGTCATCTTCAAACCATTTTCACAGAAAAAGGCATTGTGAAGAGTCAAAGAAGAGACAGACAGCTGCCTTGCTCCTCTGAGGCATACCTAGCCTCACCTCAGTCTTACACTTGAAGCTAAGACCTACAGAGGTCCTCTTGACACAAGGCCAGAGCCACGCACTAAGGAAGGGGGCAGTTGGTAGGAATCTGGATCCTGATAGCACCTCTGAATCACTGTCTAATTAAGCACAATTCAGACTCTTTGCTTGGAAGCAGAACCCTGATTGGTTTTCAGCGTTGCAAGTTCTGCTGCTTTTACCCTAACACAGTCTAAATGAATTCATGCATATGGATTCTCTGAGCAGTGTTAAAATAGGGATCTACCTTGCATGACTTTAAGTAGGATGGGGGACAAACAGATGTAACTCAATTACCCAATACCACAGGTGCTTGTGTGTACACAGAAATAACAGTGACAGTTACAAAAGAACCATTCAGGAGAATGTCACCACTTTTCAGAAAACAGAAGGAGAAAAAGCCAAAGCCAGAAAGAGAAGGGGGTTGACAGTGTAGGGATCTCTGGTTCTCTTCTCTTCTGTGTGAACTACACCTAAAAATACGGGGCAAGGAGGGCACGTGTGCTATTTTAATTGTTAAAAGCGAATATAGGTTTTAAAACTTTGCTCCTCATGCTTCCTCTCCATTAGTAGTATGGGACAATTCTCATTTATCCACATTCTCAATAGCACAGATGGTGCCCAAGCTTTGTGATTATTGTCTGCTGGGCAAGAGACTGGCTTTTTACTGACTGTCATATGGTGGGTTGAATGATAACCCCCCAAGATGTCCATAGCCCAATCCTCAGAACAGGTGGAGTCCCTTGCACGGCAAAAAGGATTTTTGAAAATATGATTAAGTTAAGGATCTTGAGATGGACATAGATCCTCACCCAAACAGGCTATAAGGATGAGCCCAATGTAATCACAATGGTCCACAGAAGGAATCAAGATGGTCAAAGTGAGACAAGAAAAGGTGATGTGCTAACAGAAGCAGAAAAAGAACGGAAGATGCTACAGTGCCATACTTGAAAATAGAGGATGAGGCTGTGAGCCATGGAATACAGGTGGCTTTAGAATCTAGAAAGGGGAAGCAAGAGGATTCTCGCCCCCAGAGGTTGAGAACAAACATAGCTCCACTCATACTGCTTTTAGAATTCTGATCTCCAGAACTGTAACATCCTAAATGTAAGTTGTTTTAAGCCACTAAATCTGTTGAGATTTGCTATAGAAGAATCTCTGGAGACCATGTCAACTTGGTAACACCATGCTCTGCCCAGGGCTAACCCCAGACCACTTAAAAGGAAGAACCAGGTGGGCTGGTTTCTAAGACCTTCCTTCACCTGGACCTGCCCCCTCAACCAGGTGCTTCAGGCCCCTGCCATTCTCTCACTCACCCGTGCCCACACTTCTCATTCTACCACTTTTGACACACGTTCTCTGTCCAAGTTTCCTCTGAAATAATGAGCTGCTTCTTGTGCACTCAAGTTTATAAATGAACTTGTCAGTACAGAGAAATGTTTACAAAGGCAGGCTTTAGAGTTGGACTACTAGGATCCAGCTACTTATTGTCCTTGTGATTGTAAACAAACTAACTGGCAAAAGAATTAATGTCCTCCTTTCAGAAACTAGGCTGACAGCGAATACCTTCTGGGGAAGGGGTTGAGATTTGCACAGTTGTGGAATGTTCAGTGTAGGCACATAGCTACACTCGGTGAACATTAACAGTTGGTGTCAGTGGCACAGAGTTATCTAATTCTGTCACTTGGAGATGCTAATGGACTTTCTCCAAACACCACTTTAACACATATTAGTTGGAGGGCACTGGGGCCAAGAAGACCTTCCTTGGCCCATCACATCAACCAATCTATAACTGTGCGAGACAGCTTCGTGAGCTCAGTGACACAGTGAGCTGTGAGGCAGAGTGAATGGATATGTGGTATTTGTGTATATGGTATGTGTGTGTGTTATGGTATGATATATGATGTATGTGCATGATATATGTGATATGATGTATGTGTGTGGTGTATGATGTTCATATGGTATGTGTATGTGAAGTGTGTGGTATGTGTGTGAATGTGCATGTGGTATGTATGTGTGTGCTTTGGGTGGTCCATAATGTATGTGTGTGCATGTGGTACATGTGTGTAATATGTGAGTTTTGTGATATATGTGTCATGGTGTGTGATATGGTGTGATGTATTGTATGTGATGTGTGTGTAGGATGATATATATATGTATAGGATGATATATATGTGTGATATGTATGTGATATGATGTATATGTTTGTGGTATATAGTGTGTATATGGTATGAAGTATGTGTGTGATGTGTGTTATATGTATATTCTTTGGATGGCATAATGTATATGTGTGTGGTATATGTATGTGATGTGTGTGTGATGTGGGTGTTGTGATATATGTGTGTGTGTGGTGTGTGATACATATGTGTATGGTATGATGTATGTGTGTGAATATATGCATGTGGTGTATATGTATATATGTGATGTATGTGCACACATGCATGTATGATATGGTATGATGTTTCTGTGTGCTTTTATTTATGAATTGTATATATGTGTGGTATATGTGTCTGCATGTGTGTATATGATGTGATGTGTGTGGTTTGCATGCATGTGGCATGTGCAGTATGTGTAATGTGTTGGCATGTGATGTGATGTGTGTGTGTGTGTGTGTGTGGGTGTGTGCGAGCGCACGCGCATAGGAGCCCATCACTGAATTAGACATTGATTTTTAATTTTGTATCATACTTCCTTTTCATCTTTGAACCACAATTACTAACTATAGTTTACAAATGTCTACCATTTAATTAAGCATCTCTTACATGATTGGTACCCTATCAATGGGGTAGAATCTTCCAAAAGTTTGTATTGATAATCAAGAACATAGGATTAACTCAAGTTTAGTGTTTCAGGAGCAGTAGACCTTCCAAACAGAAAAAAGTATAACTGTTTTGTTGCCTTTTACTTCTATAAAATAGCTAATTTTAGTCATCTTAAAAAAAATTGCTCTAGGGACTGAAAAGATGTCTTAGTAATTAAGAGCACTGGATGCTCTTGCAGAGGACCCAGGTTTGTTTCCCACTACTCACATGGTGACTAAAAATGATCTGTAACTCCAGCTCCAAAGAATTTGACACCATCTTCTGACTTCTGCGGGCATTGCATACAAGGATGCACTTATATACATGCAAGCAATACACACATATACATTTGATAAAA
>NW_008332852.1:1943772-1944960 GCF_000622305.1 Nannospalax galili
AAATCAGAAAAAAAAAAATCTCAAAGGAACCCCGGAGGAATCACGAGGCAAATATTCCTTCCAGATGTGTAACTAATGTTCATGCTCAGATTGTACCTGCTTTGCTCATTCATTGTATAGGAACACAGAAGCAACACCAGCAAACCCAGAGCCAGCAGGAAAATTGTGTGGTGTATGATGGAAGGCACTGCGCATTCGTTAATCGGAGAAACAAAAGTTATTGGCGGGGCACATTTAGTCATGAGCTCATATACTTAAGTTCTGAGGCAAGCTCCACACATGAGAAGACAGAGTATTTAAAAGTGCTTCTCTGAAGAGCAGGGCTGTGTGACTCTGCAACCAAGAACAGGGCAATGTCCAGGCATGGAGTGAGGGAATGCACAAGGTCCTCTAAGTCATGCCTGTTGCTGATATGGGCTGATATGATCAATCACATGTGAACATGCCAGTAGGCAGACTGAATGCAGCTTCTCACCTGATTCTGCTTGCACTCAGGTTTCCTTTCCTAGTAAGAGTCCATGGTAAACATTAAACGGCTCTCACTTAGGGTGCTGGCCTCTTTCTTCCCATACCAGATTTGTCTGTGGATTCACAAAACAGAGCACTTAGAACACCTTTACCCAAGACTTACTTTTGTTTCATTTCTCTGAACAAATGCTCTTACACTTCTAACCTCAATGAATATGTTTTTCCCAAAGCACTCACGGTCCCTAGTGACATCATTACATTGTGACATCCCAACCTTAACACCAAGATCCGAATCCTCATCCCCATGACTCCCAACCTCATTCCCATGTTTCTAAGCCTCATCCCTGTGACCCTAACCCTCACGTCCATAACCCCAACCCTCATCCCCATGACCCCAACCCTCGCCCCCATGTTCCCAACCCCATGCTCATGACCCCAATTCTCATCCCCATGACACTAACCCTCACCCCCAGGACCCTAGTACTCACCCCCATTATCTCTACCTTCACCCTTATGACCCTTGTGAAGCTGAAAAGGAGCTTTCTTGAGATAATATCCTTTATTCATCAACATATATTAACTGTTAAAAATAATATATTTCATTGTAATATTTTCATATGCATAAATATTTTGACCACATTCACTCTCCTGACCGTTTCTTGTTCACCCTCTTCTCTCCCATTGTCCTTTCCCCCAAGTGATCTTTTAGCCCCATTACGC
>NW_008332852.1:1945083-1947608 GCF_000622305.1 Nannospalax galili
GGAAAAACATAAAATTTCTCTTTTTTTTTTTTTGAGTCTGACTTATTTCATTAACACAGTGATCTGCAGTTCTATCCATTTTCTTATGAAAGACGTTATTTTGTTGTTTATGACTCAATAAAACTCTATTATGTAGACCACGTCTTTATCTTTTCATCAAGATATCATTGAAATGTCACCATAATCTTCAAATAGAATCTGAGGTCTAGGAAGCTCTGTAAGTGACACGGTTCCTGCAAACTCATACTGGTCTCAGATGGGCTGCTGAAAGGACCACCCCCAACCAGCACCCACAGTGAACAGGAGGCTTCTGTAGTTGACATGGTCACACCTTGGCCCGCGACTGCAGATTCACTGAGACTGGGGACCATAGACTAGAGGAATACTCACAACTGTGGTGGAGCAGTCACAGGTGAGGGTGGACTAAGACTAAATCCGGGGGCTGGAAAGATGGCTCAGCAGTTGAGAGCACTGGCTGCTCTTGCAGAGGACCCTGGTTCAGTTCCCACCCACATAGCAACTAACAACTGTTTGTAACTCCAGTTCCAGGGGATCTGACACCCTCTTCTGACCTCCGTGGGCATTGCACAACACAGGTGCACTTACATACATGCATTTTTACATGTATACACATTAAAAAAATAAGACTCCAAATCCCTGCTCAGATCCTCAGCCTCTTGGGGTACAGATTAGCATCTATTTAACTGTGTTCGATTTTCTTTCATGTTTCTTTACATAATGTAAAAGATTTTAAATACATTTTTGCTTCTTGTTAAAAGCCAGAAAAATCTTTCAAAAATGCAAATCTGATCATGTCGCTGTATGGCTTAAAACTCTCCAATGCCTTTGTACTCTCTTTTAACAGAGGCCCAAACCTTTGATGTGGCCTAGGAGCCAGATCTGGGCCCCATCTGCCTCCTGGCCTCCTCACCCTCTGCTTCCTGCTCCCTCTCTTCTCCCATTCCTTTCCTCTGTCCTTGTTTGAGTTATGTTCTAGTTTATTTCTCCATTGCTGTGACAAAACACTCTGACCACTACCAACTTGGGGAGGAAAGGGTTTATTTGGCTTACATCCCCCCGGGTCAGTTCACCAGGAAGCCCAAGGTAGGAACTCAGGGCAGGAGGAACATGGAGGCAGGAGCTAGAGCATAGGCCATGGAGGAACACTGCTTACTGCTTTACTCCTCTGGTCTATGCTCAGTCTGCTTTCTTATACAATATAGGCCCACCTGCCCAGGGATGGCACCACCCACAGTGGGCTAGGCCCTCCCACATCACTCAATAATCAAGAAAATGCCCCACAAACATAGCCACAAGCCAGTCCAATGGAGGCAATTCTCTAATTGAGGCTCCCTCAACCCAGGTGTGTCGAGTTGACACTAAAGCCATCCAGCACAAGTTATAAACACTGTAGTCAGGGTTCTTGCAATAGATGCCAGAACTATCACAATAAGGGTGGGAGATTGAACTCTACCCTAAATGCTTCAAGGACAGGTAGGGATTTACAGTCAATAAGCAGAGTGAGGGAGCAGTGGGTGAGAAATTACTAAGAGGAGACACTAAGGGCAGGGGATTCTTGCTCAAGGCAGGCCAAAATAGTCAAATACCAAGAGTAGGGGATTCTTTCAAAAGGGACTCAGCAGGATGCTTGCTAAAACTAGGCCAGGCAGACCAACAAGAGAAGGGGACCACATTTAAGGTCTCATCAAAAACCTGGCTACGGTTTGGCCAGGAAACAATCTGTCACTCCCCAGCCCCAGTCATTGTTCTTTCAGGTCTGCTCCTCTATTCAGAAGGGACATTCACTGCCCCCTGCCTCAGCACCTCTCAATCACCTGGTTGTCTGCTCACAGGGAGCTGCCCTTCCCTTAGAGGCCTTTCTTGACCCCACAGACCCCAGGTCATATAGTCCCATCTCCTCTGTTGGCAGAACACAGGACAGAAGCACTATCGAGCACTCAGCCTGTTTTCCGAAGCACTATGCACTCCTAGAAGTGACGAGGACAAAGCACATGTGTAGGAAACATGGTACGAGTCCTGGAAGACTGCTTAGGAATTTGTTTAAAAGTCTCAACCGCTTAATGAAAATTATTTGTTGTACTCTTTTGCAATTTAAAGACAATGGAGTATAAGTTGATGTAGAAGACTTTCCATTTTTCTTTTCTTGACATAATCCCCCCACAGGCATATGCCACCATGCACAGCTAAGTACTCGGTTATTGTTAAATAAGATGACTTTATATCCATACACAGGTGCCAAGGATCCGAGTGCAACCAACCATGACTAGTAATAATCAGATACATACAGATTAGAGATGCATGAGCCAACATCTAAGTGCTATTAACAAAAACAATGAGTCTTTCTGTAAGAAACAGTATATTTTAAAATGAAATGGAGATCTTTTTTAAAGGTTAAAAACTCATTCAATTTTATGTCTTACAGGGTTTATACTGAATTCAATATTGTATAACTGTGAACCTAAAAATTTACAACCAATTTTGAAAGAGATGCATCTTTGCTCTGG
>NW_008332852.1:1948355-1968242 GCF_000622305.1 Nannospalax galili
GAAAGGCTTCCCAGCAACTGCCCTCACTGAGTTGATAGTTACTTATTTTTCTATGATGCCCAATGTACATCCATAAAATAGTATCTCCTGTCAGTCAACAACCAGTTCATTCCACACTGCAGTGAAGAGGAAATGTCCCCTACTGACAGCACTAACTTACACTGTTGCATTTCTTTAAGCTCATAAACAATGTCACGCATAGCATTATTATCATTATTGAGAAGACATGATTATAAATTTACCACACAGTAAAATTGTATTACTTAAGAAATTATATTGACCCCTTTAATCTTTGGTTATACTTTCCTTTTGGGTGTTTATGACCATACAGTGGACAACTATGTGTATAGCTAAAGGCTACATAACAAGAAATAATGCCAGACAGGAGTCCTTCCTTTGAGTTGTTGGCCAGGGTGGCCCAAGAGACTCCCAGACAGTAACCCAGCATAGAAGTGGGAAAATGAACAGCAGACCCCAATCTTATCTAAAGGAATATTGACACCTGATTGCTACTAGATGAAGAATCGCTGATCTTCCTAAAACAAGGAACTCTAGATAGGCTGACTAGATTCAGCAGATGGACAAGCACTGGGGAATGGATGGGGGCACTGACAACACAGTGGACAGTAACAGGTTTGACAGAGTATATGGGCTCGGGGTGGGGGGAAGAGCTACAAGAGGGTGCCATTTAGGAAGTGGGTATATAGACGAATAAGATTGTTTGGGATGTTCTGTATGGTACACACACACACACACACACACACACACACACACAGTCAACAAATTAAAAAAAATGAGTTATAGGCCAAACAGTTGTGAACATTGCAACTAGCTGTTGACAGTTCTGCTATCAAGAGCTATCATAATCATGAAAAGAGCTAACATTTAGTGAGCACACTTCCTATGTGACAGGTGCTGTACTAAACATTTTATATATTTTTTCAGTGTAATATACCAAGGTGATAATTATCAGCTGGTGGGGGAGAGTCTCTGTAGAACAACTACAGTTTTTAAAACTATGATTAATACCATCATTACCTTGATTTCTTTATTAGCCCTGAGAATTTTTTTCTTTTGGAATATATATCGAACCCTCCCTCCAAATGCATATTTTAAAGGAATAGGAAAAGGGTATTTTCAGGGAGAAAACAAATACACAAATAGCCGTACTATAAAGCAGGAGAAGGTAAATGCCACAAAAGATGTCTGAACAAAAGGTCTCAGCTGACTTGAGAAGCGCAGGGTGCTGCCCAGGAAAAATCCTAACAAGCTGAGGGAGGTCACAGTGGAAGGAGACTTGTCATGGTTGGTGGCATTTTTCTGATGAGCAGATCAGACAGGAACAAAGTAACAGAGAGAAAAGGCAGGGCAGAGGCAAGGAAGGAAGTGGGGGAGACGGGGGATGGGAGAGAGGCCGATAATGTGGAAGAGAGATAAAGGAGTCATAGGAGATTTCTCAAAGTTCAGATGGAGGGCCAACACATGGGGCAGCTGGGACCTAATTGATAATCAGGGGCTGCACTCAAATTTCTAAAGCAGGAGAAGCACAGCTGTTAAGAAACATGACTCTGCAGGGGGGATGTAAAGGCTGGGTTCAGAAGTCTGGTCTGAAGGAGGCCAGTTAGAAGGCTACTAGATGGTCCCTTGAGATATGAGCCTGTGGCCATGGTAACCAGATGCTGGAGGAGGATAAGCTGCCCACATGAAAAGTCTGCTTTCAGGGGCGGGTCATCAGTCCTTCAAACGCTGGTATAGAAGCCATACACCTTTAGTCCGAGCACTCAGGAGGCAGAGGCAGGCAGATCTCTGTGAGACTGAGGCCAACCTGGTCTCCATAGTGAGTTCCAGGCCCGCTGGGGCCACAAGGAAACCCTGTTTCAAAAAGAGAAAAAAAAAAAAAAGATGGTACCCAACATGGAATACTCTTGAAAGCTATGCAAATACCAATCTGTTCAGCAAGATGCATCTACTTCCAGTCCAGAGGAAAACTTTTTTCTTGTCACTTCCTTCTAAATGAAGCCATGGAAATTCTTCTGAGAGTGATTTAATAGAAATTTGACTTTGAAAAATCACAGACACTTTATTTTACTAAGGATTAAGAGAATGAGCCAAGTGTGTAAATTTAAGTTTGAATGCTGTGGGTACAAAAGGTTTTTGTGTGGTACATGTGTGGTATATATCAATGAGAATTGTACTATATTTAACTTTCTAGAGAAAAACCTATATAAGAGGTGACAATTATAACAAGATGGCCCTTTTGTTGAAATATTACAATTGGCCTTTTTTTTCTTGTCTTTTTTTGAGACAGGGTCTCCCTGTAGCCCCAGCTGTCCTGGAACTCACTATGTAGACCAGGCTGGCCTCAAACTCACAGAGATCCACCTGCCTCTGCCTCCTGAGTGCTGGGCTTAAAGGTGTGTGCCACCACGCCTGGCACAATTGGCTTCGAGTTATAAAAATGCACAAAAGAAGAAAATGAAAGTTTCTGATGATGCCTGGTACCTGTGACACAATTGACTCATATTGTAATTATATTTTTAATTAAGTTACACTCCTTTTCCATTCTAATTCCTCAAATTGCATTAAGCATTCAATGCTTTATAGGGTCAGTTGTTAACACTAGTAACCTTTTGGTTTAGAAAAGGTTGAATTCGACCATTGCTAATAATCCCTTCCTTCAGAAGGAATTCCCAATGGGTAATGGCAGCAAGATTTTATAGTTGCTTTTTGATTTTGCAGTTCTCCTGTGAGAGGCTCACGCTGTGTGGCTTATTTCTCAATCTTCTTGCCAAGTTTCTGTTTTCCTTTTTAATTAACAGCCTAGATGGCAGAAAAAAGGAAAATAAGTGTTAAAGTTGGGGAGGCTGTGTAGAAGGCTAAACACAGATAAACAGAGTTTGATAGTATACCCACATGAAATTTGCATCCAAGCTCTCTGAAACTTACCAACTGATTAAACATAACCAGCATCCAAGGGAAGCCAATGATCTGTACAGGTTTACACAACATTGTTTTAGGAAAGTTTTCTTTTTTCCTTTTTTTTTATTTCTAATTAGCTCTAGTTTTTAGATGGCGAGATAAATCTACTCCCTTCATTCTTCTCTCTCTCCTTTCCTCCCCTCCGCTTGTTCTCGGGCTCCCTGCCCTTTCTCTCTGTGTCTGTATATTCATGTGTTGCTGGGAATTGGACCTTGGGCCACAAAAATGCAAGACAAATGTTCTACCACTGGACTATGCTCACTCTACTTTCTTTTTACTTTTTTTCTTTTGAGACTGGGTCTCACCAAGTGGCCCAGGCTAGCCTTGAATTCACTCTGTAGTCCAGATAGGCCCTGGACTTGTGATCCTCCTGTCTCAGTGTCCTGAGAAGCTAGGATTTCAAGTATGTACCACCAACCAAGCCCAGCTTTGCCCATACTTTCTAAACTGCAACCCTACCACCATGTAAAAACAAAACAAGAAGTTTCTCTCTGTATGTTTCATTATGTGCAATTCTCTATGCATCTGTGTCGCTTTTTCTGTCTGTCTGTCTGTCTCTCTCTCTGGATTATACTTCTTTTATAAATATCAAGTACACATACAATCTTTGTCCAGAACAGAAGCTCTCATACTTGCCTTCCTTCCCTGAATCCTCCGTGCCTCCCTGTGTCTCATGTCCCGGTACCACCACCATGTCCTTAGTTTTGTAATCCAGTAAGAATTTAGGAATTGCTATGAAGCACTCCCTTTCTTTCTCGGCAAACCTAGCATGCAACTCCTAGGTACTTTACAGTCCAGATGGTTCTAGAATACATTACTGTTTACCAGTTTCTACCATTTTATCCTTGACCTATGGCAATCTTCCAATCTTTTTTTTTTTTTTTGGCAAGAAAGGCAATTAATATACACACCTGAACTCCCTACTAAAGCCCATGTGATTATTCATAAAGTCTTCTCTACAGGCTCTATCTTATGTTTTATATTCTAGGATTATGAGTAAATGTAATTGGGCTCAGTGGTATATGAATTTAACTATGTTCACCTCAAGCTCCTTACAATCTGGTTGTTTAATCAAATGCAAGTCTAAGTATTGCCATGAAGGGCCTCTGTATATATAGTTAAGGTACCTGAACAGCTGACCCAAAGATGACATAGCATGAGCTGTTCACATGACCCAGTGCAATCCCAAAGAGCACAGAGCTTACTCAAGTTAGAAGCAGGCAGATAAGGCAGAGGGATTTGAAATATGAGAAGGATTTCACCCAGAGTTGACAGCTTTGGAGTCAAAGAAGACTAGACACTGGAGAACACAGGCTGACAATGTGTGTGTAGATGTGTGTGTGTGTGTGTGTGTGTGTGTGTGTGTGGTGTATGTGCATGTGTATACATAATGAATGTACACACAGAGATGTGTATGCATACACTCCAGGGGCCTGGGACCAACTCTAACGCTCTCTGCCTTATTCCCTTGAGAATTCCCAGGTCTTTCACTGAACCAGAAGCCAGGCTGGTGACCAGCAAATCCCAGCAATCCCCCTGTCTTCATGCCCACAGGGCCGGGGTTATAGGTATGTACAACCTAACTTGACTTTCTGTGTGGGTTCTGGGATTTTGAACTTATGTCCTCATGCCTATGCAGAAAGTGGTCTTGCCTGCTCAGCCATTTCCAGATGATAAATATTCCCAACTATGCTTCCTCAGTCAACAACAGGAAGGAACCAGAGACCAAAGGCAGAACTGAATTTTGCCAATGACTCAAAAGAGAGTAGGATGCAAAGAAGACCTTCTCTAAAAGGTCCAAATAGAAGCCCAGGTTGCCTGACACCATGGCATCAATCTGATGTGACTTGGAGCAGAGAAGTCAGCCAAGGCCATCAGCATTCTAACCTACAGACCTGTGGGATAAGGTGTTTCATAATTATCTTTGGATAGTAAGCATGTTCCTACAGACTCTCCTTTATTCAATTTCTTGTCTAACTTATAAGTTATTAATATAGTTAGTAACGATATTAGTTACTTTCCTGTTGCTATGATAAGACACCATGGCCAAGGGAATGTATAGAAGGAAGAGCTTATTTGGCTTACAGTTCTAAAGGAATAAAAGTCCACAATGGTGGGGAGGCATGCAGCAGAAGGTGACCCAGAGCAGGAAGCTGAGCAGTCACATCTTCAAGCAGGCACAGGAAGCAGAGAGTGACTGGAAATCCGACAAGGCTTAAGAACTCTCAAAGCCCACTTCCAGTGATGTGCTTCCTCCAGCAAGGTCGCACCTCTTAACACCTCCCAAAACACTGCCACCAACTGGGGACAGAATGTCCAAATATGGGGGACATTTAAACCACCATAAATACATACAGGATTTCAGTTCCTGTTATTTGCTGTGTGACATATAAGATGCTATTGGTCATGTGGACATATGCATGCATGAAATAGTTATATATATTTAACCTTACACAATTATGGTAGCTGTTTAAACAGTATAAGTAAGACTGTGGCTTTGTCATCTGGGCTGAGCTTGAAGTCAGTTGAGAAGGTAAAAAATTGTGTGACATAAGACAGAGAGAGAAGAGAAACAAACTGGACCCAGAGGCACAAATTGTAATTCATGGTTAGCTGGAACCTGGACTGCCTACTCAGCACCCTCAAGCCCCTCATTGACAATTTGTTCTTTTTTAATTTTATATGTATGAGTGCATTGTCTGCCTGTGTATAAGTGCACCTATGTCATGCAATGCCTGCAGAGGTCAGAAGAGGGTGTCAGATCCCTTGGGATCCCTTGGAACCAGAGTTTCAGACAGTTGTTAGCAGCCATGTGGGTGCTGAGAATTGAACCCGGGTCCTCTGCAAGAGCACCCAGTGCTCTTAACTGCTGAGAATCGCTCCAGTCCCGACAATTTGTTCTTTTATGACAAAGTACAGCACACACCTGGCCTAGAAGTCCACAAAACTGAAGGAGGATCTGGCAGGAACTTCACGTCCCATGATGCCTGATGCATACCAGCAAAACAAGCCAGCAACTGAGTGATTGTGTTGAGAGCTGGAATGATGCGTGGGCCACCAACTTCCAACTGTAAATGATTATACAGCCTCCTTTGCTTCTGCCTTCTAAATCTCATGCAGAACATCAAATGGCTCATGCAAACGTGGAACTATTAAAATAGAGGATTGTGGAAATACTGATTCTTAGCTGAGTTGAAATGAGACACTAAGAAAAATCTGCCAGGATACATAGAGTTTACATTTCAAGATCTGTCTGCTACATGCGATGCTAATCATCCCTAGATTTCAAGACGGCAGCATTCTGAACCGAAACAGGTCCCGGTAATGTGACGGCAGTCTCTGATGAGTTTGAGACAGCAGTGGTATGCTGCTTTCAATCTTTTCTGTTGTGTTTTAAATACTTATTTTTGTCCTACAGACATTCAATGAAGTATACAGATATTTTGGTTATTTTTAGAACCATTAGTTGCTGGCAGTCAAAATTTGTATTAAATAACCCAACACCTACTAGTGATGGTAAATATGCTGGACTGAAAAGAGAGTGTATGCTGCGTTCCGAACAGAACACCGAAGTACAATTGGACAATGGCCAGATAACTTTCCATGTAAACATGGTTCAGTACAGATAGGATCTGTTTCTTGTTAAAAGTTTTTACATCTGGCTCTCTCAACCGATTCTTTTCTCTCATTTTATTTTCAAATGGAATGTGGTTGTAAATTTTCCCTTCAGAATTCATTTTTCCCTTTTGAAGATTTGACATCAACAAAAGAATAAAAGTGATATCTGTTTGAAGAGTGTTCATCCCCATCTTGCAGACAGTGTTAGAAGTTGAGGTACCAGTGGGCACAAGAAGATGCCCCCATTCCTTTCCAGATTCTAACAACAATACAGAGAATAAGCTCAAAGACTGTCTGCTCTGTGCATTGCCCTTCACCCCTAGATTTCAAGAGTTGTCTCAAACACAGTGGTCTAGGACCAGTGAGACCTTCATTCCCCTGAATCATGGGACTGACGGTGAAGACAGCTGAACTCTTAGGGCAGATATCAAGTACCATTGTTTATTACTACTTTCTGGCCCCATGTATCTAGCCACAGGTAGGACAGAGAGAGAATGATGGAAACAGACTTGAACCAGCAGGGAGAACAGAAGAGCTTAGGGTAACAGATTAGCAAGAAGCTAAGAGGAGGAGTGACCAAATGGACATATGTCTCATCCGATCTCACAGAAGTTCATGATGGCAAAATGGACTGATCTGAGCAATTCATGCATGTCCTACCTGCCAAAACCCTGGGCCAAGTAGCTTCCTATGTCAAGGAAAAACTACAGGTCAGAAGAGATGTCTCCTATTATTAGCCTTGTGGGTAGGGCAGTAGAGGTCCATTCAAAGGAGAGGTAGAAAAGAAAAGGGAAGTCCCAGCACATGTATAAGCCTTAGAGGTACAAGCTGATTTCATATAAATATCCCAGTCATTTTGGGAAGGAACTGCTTTCTCACAGCAGTAAATTTTATTCCCATTTCGTCAAATGAAAGCCAGTATATGAGAAATTTAGATGGCTAGCTCAAGGTCACAGATATCATTGTAAAACAGGGATTTAAATAAACCCTTGCATCTTAGCTAGGCATGGTTCAGGCCTGCAGTTCCAGCAATTGGTAGGCTAAGGCAGAAGGACCACTGTGAGTTTGAGATCAGTCTGGTTGTATTGTTTAGCTCCAGGCTAGCCTAGGCTACAGAACAAGACCCTGTCTCAAAACAACAACAAGAACAACAATAACAACAAATAGGTAGGTATTCAAACTACAAGTGCCTTGTGTTTACACCAAAATATGATTTTTATAATGTAAAGAAGCTTAAAGATCATCCTACCCAACTTTGGGAGGGCACACCTCGGGCAACCGGTGCATGCCATCCCAGGACACCATGTAAAGGAAAAGGGAAGTTAGAGGCATCAGCAAGCAAGCAAATATGCATTGTGTGTATTGGGGTTTTCTGTGTAATAACTCCTATAACCCTTACAGCCATTCTATAATAAATATACTTCAATTATCCTCACTTTACACAAATAGGAAAACTGAGGAGTAGGTCCTACTTGTGACCACTCAACTAGGAAGAGCCAGACTGGGCTTAAACCTGCCATTTGCCTTCCCGTCTGCTCCCCACTATGCCCATGGAACTGTCCAGTGGATGGTTAACAGAAGGGCTAGGATTTGGCCCATCCTCCTGAGCAGTCTGAAGCATTGAGAAGCATATACATAAAATATGTGCCACCCAACTTTGAATAAAAACTGCTTTAAGATTTAAACGACTTTAAATCTCCTTGATGAAGCCCACTGAATCACTAGTAGAAGCAGGAACTTCTCTTATAATTAAAAAGGTTTTAAACTGGATTTGGGGAGGAATGGGGTAATAACAAAGCAAGAGCTGCTTTCATGTTTAGGAGAAACTCTTTGTGTGTGTGTGGTGCTAGAGATTAAACTGAAGGCTTTATAAGAACTAGCAAGTACACTGCCATCTAGCTACACCTTACAACCTACAATGAATTCCTTTTTTAAAATATTTTATTATTTTTATTTTATGTGTACAAGTGTATTGCCTGCAAGTATGTGAGTGCACCCATGTCGTGCAATGTCGCGGAGGTCAGAAGAGGGCTTCGGATTCCCCTGGAACTGGAGTTAAGGATGGTTCATAGCTGCCATGTGGGTGCTGGGAATTGAACCCAGGTCCTCTGTAAGAGCAGTCAGCGCTCTTAACCACTGAGCCATCTCTCAAGCCCCTAGGATGAATTCTTATACAGGTGACATTTTGATCAAAATTCTTAGATAATCTTAACATTCAATTGTTAGCTATCAGCCCACTAGAAAGAAAGTCCTAGAATGAAAAGCAAGCAAGACAGAGTCATGGGCATGGAGTCTTCATGAGGAGATGGATAACAGCACCTCACTGAACCCCCATTCACCGGTCTGTATAGATGGAAGTGTTTCTGAAGCAATTCTATTAATTGGTATTTTTTGCTGACATTAACCCCATGAATCGAGTGTTTCAGAAAGGTCTATGCATAAACCTCATTGCAAAACCAAGTCAGAGGACTAGAGAGATGGCTCAGTGGTTAAAAGCACTAGCTGAGTTCTTGCAGAAGGCTTGCATTCGAGTCCCAGCACCCACATGGCAGCTAACAACGGTCTGAAACTCCAGTTCCAGGGGACTCAACACCCTCCCTCTTCTGTCCTCCTCTGGCATTGCACGACACAGGTGCACTTACACACATGCAGGCATAACATTCATACACATAAAAAGGGAGGAACAGAAGAAGCAATGGAAGGAGGGAAGGAAGAAGGGAGGGAGGGAGGGGGAAAAGAAAGAGAAAGAAGAACAAGGAAGGAAGGAAGGAAGGAAGGAAGGAAAGAAGGAAAGAAGGGAAAGAAAGAGAGAGAGAAAGAGAGAAAGAGAGAAAGAAAGAAAGAAAGAAAGAAAGAAAGAAGAAAGAAAGAAAGAAAGAAAGAAAGAAAGAAAGAAAGAAAGAAAGAAAAAGAAAGAAAGGCCAATTCAGAATGGCCCAGGAGCAGAAGGCGCTCCAGGAGGATCATGTGCACATATGAGAACAACACAGGCAGCTGTTGGCTTCTTGCTTGGAGGGTTTCTTGAGACCTCCAGGCTTTCAGGAATTTGGTGGCCTCTGTGTTAAGAGCCACTTCAGGGAAAAATACTCAACAGTTTCACTAGCTGAAAACCTAAATGCTACTGGGTTTTACAGGAAACATTCTACATTTTCAACCAGTGTTTTACCTAATGTAGATGACACACAGAAATGATAGCAGGGTTTTGAAATATACTGACTTATGGAGAATATTATAACAGAAAAGCAACTATAAGAACAATTTAATTCACTTCTAAAGCTGAGATTGTCAATGTTTTCATTTTCTTTGTTCTGATTATTTTAAAAATATTTTACTTTTTATTTTTATATGTTATGTGTATGAGTGCATTGCCTGCATGTATGTAAGTCCATCTGTGTTATGCAATGCCCAAGTAAGTCAGAAGAGGCATCAGATTCCCTGGAACTGGAGTTATAGATGGTTGTAAGTCAGCATGTGGTTGATGGGATCCAAATCTGGGTCCTCTACAAGAGCAGTAAGTGCTCTTGACTACTAGGCCATCTCTCCTGTCCCATGTTCTGATATCTTTTAGTACTCTTTTTATCAAAAGAAGGTTTTTATTTAGTATTTTGCATATTATTTTATTTAGTATTTACATGTTATTTACACGTATTTACTGTTGCATTCCCAGCGTCGAGCTAATAGAGATACACAATGTATATTGAATGAATTGCAGATGATTCTAAAAGAGAGAAGAGTTTTCATGTGATAGGCACGTGTGAGAAACGCAGAGTAGCATATTGTCCTCTGGAGAACAAGACCTGACTAAGCAACACGAGCAGTGGTAGCCCATCCACGGTGGAGATGTGGGGATGGCAACCTCAGTGGCTCTTGGTAGGGTGACATGCAGGGATATCATTGTCATACGAAAGATCACTCTTGTCCTTTGCTTCTGCTTTATACCCAATAAAATATTTTTATATTTTATATTCTTAATATCATTTGGCTTTCCAGGTAACTCTTTTATTTAGTGAGAGAATTCACTAAAATGCTCATTCACATTCTCTTCTCTCGTCTTCCTTGCCAATTTTACTTCTCGTTGTGTATTTATAGATTGGAATTAAATGAATCGGTCTCCTGTGATTTAGTAAGAACCTGTCGGCAAAGGTCTTTTCAGTTTTCAACATACTGACAAAAATGACTTTCTAGTCCTACAAAGATGTAGGAAGAACAGTTTATGGAGAGAGATAAATGTGAGTTTACTTCTTAAATTTAAAGACACTGAATGCCTATGAAGCTACCACCCCAAAGTCTGTCCAGCTCTCGGGGAATCTTACTACTTATTTCCAATTGTAATCCCACACTTTTCCCACTTATTACCCTTTCTCTGACTTGAGATCCCAGAACACCATAAAGTCGTTGCTACAAAAAGAACCCCCCCCCAAATAAAAAGGTATATCACTAACGGTTAACAAACATAGTTTATTTTTTGATACATCTAGTGACCAAAAAGTCTTATTTTTTCATGCTGTAGCAACTTTGATTTCTCAGATTTATTTTAGTAGAAGAGAAAACAGATGGTTTGTATACACCAAGAGATACAATATGGAAGAGTCACTTTTCAGACTCTATGTTATATTGCTGAGAATATATCAAGTGGAAAATTATATAAACTATTTAGAACATTAGAGTCCTTAAATAAAGACTGAGTATAGGTTTAAAAAATCTTCCAATTTGTATAATTGTACTCTGAGGAAAGATATATATCATTGATCATAATCCTAGTCAAAGTAAGCTTCATATTAAAATAATTTTAGAGTGCTATTTGTTGTACTGACCTTAAACATAACTATATATACTCTCTGAAACTAGTTATATCCAAGACATATACTAGTAACATGGACAAATATTAGATCAAAAACTATGCCAAACAACATACACCTAAGGGGTAAATTCTTTTTAATCATACAGGATTTAAAAACAGGTACACTTCTGATCAGAACTGCTCAGCCAACCAACCTATAAAATATTTAGCATTTATCAGGACTAAACTTTTTAACAGCAAATTAATCGAGATAAAGCTTCCATCAGATATAATACACCTATATTAAGTATACAGTGCCATGAACTTTACAAATGTGTACTGATATGAAGTCAACACCCTAACCCTAGTGTACAGCATTTCTGCCCCGCCCTGTTTTTCTCAGGCACTTTCTAAAAATTGCCAGCTCTCTATCTTTTTACATTTATTTCATGTGTGTAGATGTATGGGGGTGCGTGTATGCCACATGCATGTCACAGGACAACTCAAGGAGTCAGTTCTCTGCTTCCACCTCGTGGGTCCTGGGGATGCCAACTCAGGCTTATTGGCAGGTGACTTTCCTGCTGTTCTAGTTTGTTTTCTGTTGCTGCGGTAAACACCATGATCAAGAGCAACTTAGAGGAAAAAGTGGTTTATTTTGGCTTATGATTCCAGAAAGAGAGAGTCCATGGTAGGGAAGGCATAGCAACAGACTGGGGGAAGCAGGAACAGGAAGTTGGCTGCTCACCTTTTCATCTGCCCATAGAGAAGAAAGAGAACTGGAAATGGGGCCAGGCTGTAAACCCTCAAAACCCACTACACTGATGTACTTCCTTCTGCAAACCTCCACTTCTTAAAGGTTCCACAACCTCCCCAAACACCACCTGAAACTGACGGAGTTTTCAAATACGTGGGTGTGGTGGTTTGAATGAGAACGTCCCTCATAGGCTCCAAGTATTTGGAATTTTGTCCCCAGGTGGTGGTGCTGTTTTGGGAGGTCTTGCAGGCTCAGAGAGTTCTTAAGCCTTGCAGGATCTCGAGTTGCTCACTTGCTTCCTGTACCTGCTAAAAGATGTAAAGTCTAGCTTCTGCTCCTCCTCCAGCCACCTCTACCACCATGCCTCCCTGCCATGTGGACTCTTGCCCCTTTGGACTCATAAGCTCAAATAAGCAATTTGTTCTATAAATTGCTTTGGTCAGTGTTTCTATCACAGCAACAGAAAGTAACTAATACAGTAGGCCTATAGGGCACCTTTCTCTCAACCGCCACACCTGCTACTGAGCCATTTCACCTGTCCTCTCTACCTTTATGGCCCCAACAACCCACGTCTTTCATTTCTGTTACTAAATATTATATCTGGCTTTTCTTGCTTTTTATACAAATAAATTATATAACATGTAAGTTTTGGTGTTTGGCGTTCTCCAATCAGCAGTGCTTTAGGGATTCATTCATACATTACAGCGCTGAAATGATTTCTTTTTATTGCTGAGTGGTACATATTATTTTGTATGTTTTCACTATGATTTGTCTCTGATGACCATTGATGTACATATTTTCCTGAGTTGACATCCATTTTCCTATCTTCTTGTGAAAAGTGCCTGTTCAATTTTTGCACATTTTGTTTTCGTCACAACCAGTATCTTTCCCCAGTCTGTGAACTGCCCATTTCCAGAGAGGTGCTTGTAGCAGCATAGCAATTTTTGATTTGGGTAAAGACTAATTTATTGATTTTGTTATTTTATGCTGTAGTTTTTGTGTTCTACTTAAGAAATATTTGCCTAAACCAAGGTTGTAAAGATTTTCTCCAGTTTTCCTCTAGAGATTTCAGGGTTTTTTTTCTAACATGTCTAGTTGTATGATACATCTGAAGTAATATTGCATATGGCAAATAATTTGCTTCCAGTTGTAATGGTTGTAATGGTTGTTGAAAACTTCTTTTCCCCTTTGAGTTATCTGGGCATTTTTATAGAAGATTAATTGATGCATATGTGTGGGTCTGTTTCGTATCCTTGTTTTTCATCCTACTGATCTTATTGTCTATTCTGACAATATTATGTTGTCTTAATTACTGTAGCTTATAATAAAACTTGGAATTAGGGAGTATGAGTCCTGCAAATTTGTTCTTCATTTTCAAGTTTTGGCTAATCGAGCTTTTTGCTTTTCTACACAAATTTTAAAATCACTTGCCAATTTCTACAAAACATTTTGAAAAGCCTGCTCTAAATTTTTATTATTATATTTACTAAACATATCAATTTTAAAAGAATTGGAATCTTGGCTGTATAAATTAAGTGATTCAATCCACTATCGTGATATGCAATACCTCAATGAACTTAGATCTCACTTGATCTTTCTCAGCAATTATTTTATACTTTGAATTGTGCCTTGGGTTCGATTCCTAGCACCACATGTATCAGACATTGTGGCACATGCCTGCCATCCCAGGACTCATATTTAATGATGGTAGAGGTAAGAGGATTAGGAAATCAAGACCTGTCTGGGCTACACAAGATCCTGACTCAAAAAAAAAAAAAAAAAAAGAGCACTTTTAGAATTCAAATTTTTGCTTATTGTTATGTGTAAACACATAGAAACGCAGTAGATGTCTACCACAATCTGCAACAGTGCTCATTCATTTCTGATGGCTTTTTTCATAGAATCATTAGGTTTTTCTGAAATTTGATCATATAATCCAGGATTTATTCCAGACCTGAAACAACATGTCTTTGGTCCTTCTTGTTGCCTTAATCCAGTCACTCAGTTTATGATGATGAGTCTTGCTGGTTGTGCTGCCTCATACTGTTAGACATGCTGAAGAGGAGAAGGTAGATCAAAGTATTGAACCCAGATGGTTAGAATGGGTGCACGCACCTTATTCCCAACCTTATAGGGAGAATATTTAACTTTTCACTGTTAAGCATGGTGCTGCTGTAAGTTCTTCATGTATAATTATCAAACCAGAGAAATCCCTTTCTGCTCCTAGCTGATAAGAGCGGCTTTTATCTTAAGTGGGTGTTAAATTTTGTCAAGTACTCTTTTTTTGTATCTGTTGAGATAACATGAGTTTTCTTCTTTATTTTGTCAATAAGTTGGCAGTGATTGATGTAAATGTTAAACTAGACCTACATCATGAAGAAGTATTTCTAATTCAAATTGTTAACATTTTGTTAAGTGTTCTTGAACAATGTTAACAAGCAATTTTGGTTTGAAGTTTCCTTTTGTTACAATGTCTTTATATTATCTTGGTGTCAGAATAAACCGCCTCCACCTTTTATTTTCTGAAAAAAAAAGTATGTGTAGAAATTGTACTGTTTCTTCCTTAAATACCTGATAGGATTCACCACAGAAACCATGTGGCCTTCAATTCTCTTTGTGGAAAAAAATATAAATTAGAAATTCAATTTTCTATATCTTCTTCAGACAATATTGGTAACTTGTATATTTCAAAGAATTTGTCCAATGAATTTTCATTTTTGAAAATATTGCCATACATTTATTTATATTTCCTTAAAATGTGGGTAGGATCAACATCTGCTCTTTCATTCTTAATGTTGCCATTTTGTGCCTTGTATTTGCCTAACTAGTTCCATGTTATTTGATATTGAAAACTGTTATTGGTTTTTGTTAAGTCTGCTTTCTATTTCATTGATACTTGTTTCGTCTTTATTACTTCCTTCTATTTACCTCAGTATAATTTCTTTGGTTCATGTTTTTCCCTCTAGCTTTTCAGGTGCAAGTTTAGATCAGGGGTCTTAAACTCTAGACAGTGAGGTAAGTTCAGTCCATGACCTGAGATCTAATAATAGTTTTTACATTTTTACAGTATTATCAAAATGGAAAGGAAGAGGAGAAAACTTAAGATCTTGACTAAACCCTTACATCGTTAGCTCATCACAGGCAACCTTGGAATATCACATCATCCCATGTGCAGAGGTCCTCCTCCCTTTGTGCTACTGTTGCATATATGTTACAAGCTATATAACAAATTGTTATTGCTTTTAATTTTTCATGCTCAATTATCTTTTTATTTTTATTTGTATGAGTGTTTTGCCTGCATTTTTATAAGTACTCCCCATGCATGCAATGCCTATAGAAGCCAGAAGATGGCATCGGATCCCCTGGTACTAGTGTTAGAGATGGTTGATAGATGCCTTGTGGGTGCTGGGAACCTAACTTGATCTTCTGCAAAAGCAGCAAGTGCTCATAATGGTCAAACCATCTCTTCATCCCATATACTCAATTATCTTTTGAAGGAATTTTCTTAAATGTACAGATATCTGTCTGTTTACCTATGTATTTACCACTTAAAGCTCGTCTTCATTCCTTTGTGTGATTCTAAAGTGCCATCAGGATAGTTTTCTTTTCATTTGAATAATTTTCTTAAATATTTCTTGTACTACAGGTCTGTTATCGGGGGGAAGAATGTGTCCACATTTTCACATAGCAATACCTTTACAATCCCTCATTTTTATACCTGCTATATAAAATATCATTTTTATTTAAATTTAAATGTCTATAGAAATGTAATTTTATTTCTTTATTTTTTTATGCATATGAGTGTATTGTATTGCCTGCATGTGTGTAAGAGCACCCATATTGTACAATGCCTGTGGTGTCAGAAGAAGGCATTAGATTCCCCTAGAATTGGAGTTATGGATGGTTGTTATCTGACATGTGGGCGCTGGGAATGGAACTTGGGTCCTCTGCAAGAGCAGCCAGTGTTCTTAACCACTGAGCCATCTCTTTAGCCCCACTTTTTTATGTTTATAGCTAACTCTGGCTCATTTTACCTGGCAGAAGTAGAATTCTTGGTCAACATTACTTCCTTTAGACCCTAAAAAGCTAATGACTTCAACCCCATTGTGCTAGTTTCTTTCTGTTGTGAATAAACACCATGACCAAAAGTAACTTGGGGAGGAAATGGTTTGTTTCATCTTATAAATAACAGTCCATCCTTGAGGGAAATTAGGGCAGGAACTTTAGCAAGTCAGGAACTCCAGCAGGGGAGGAACTTGAATCAGAAACCAAGGAGGAATGCTGTCTACTGGCTTGCTCCCAGGGTCATGTTTAGCTGTCTTTCTATACAAATTTAAAAAATTACTTATTTAATAACCACATGATTAGAAGAAGCTTTTCATTACAGCTTTAACATATTCAATAACAATTTCCTGAGCAAAGCTACATCTCTTTCAAAAGTGGCTGTAATTTTTAGGTTCACAGTTGAATTAATACACAATATTGAACTCAGTATAAACCCTATAAGACATAAAATTGAATGAGGTTTTAACCTTTAAAAAAGATCTCCATTTCCTTTTAAAATATACTGTTTCCTACAGAAAGACTCATTTTTAATGCTACTAACGCTTAGATGTATGCACATGCATCTTTAATCTCTATGTATCTATTATTAGTCACAGTCGGTTACACTCAGATCCTTGGCACATGAGTATGGCTGTAAAGTCATCAGGTAGATGTCAATGGTAATGTTTATCATCTCTACTAACTAACATGAAGTAAATTTTTATGCTTCTTCCTCAAATATATCTCATTTTTTAAAATTTGTTGATTTTTTTGTGTGTCTATCTGTCTCCTGATTGGCTGGTTCCTCCAATGGACAGGGCCTGACGCAGAGCTGGACTATGAAGGGGCTGCTGGAAGGCATCTTGGGACGGAAGCCAGGAGCAACAGGTAGCCTGCGTGGTGTGGGGAACGCACAGCAAGTTGCAGCAGCTCAGAGACAGAATGGACTGACTCATGTGGACCTGGGGTGAGATCGCAGGCCCCTGAGGCATGAGCTAATGCTAGCGGGGACTACGGTATTGGTGGCGTGGTCTGATATGGCGGACTCTGAGCTGAGCTGCTGGAGGCATGGGGCTAGGCACTGGGTTCTCATTCCTTTGTAAGTTAATAAATACACATAAAATACATTATATGGTTTGTCTGATAGTGCAAGAGACCCAGAGGGAATTCGGGCCACAGTATCATACAGAACATCCCAAACAATCTTATTCATCTATATACCCACTTCCCAAATGGAACCCTCCCATAGCCCTCCCCCATCCTACACACTGGAGCCTATATACTTTATCATCCCTGTTACTGTCCACTGTGTTGTTGGCACCCCCAGCCATTCCCCAGTGCTTATCTTTCTGCTGAATCTAGTCAACCTATCTAGAGAGCCTTGTTTTAGGAAGATCAGCTGTTCCTCATCTAGCAGCAATCAGTTGTCACTATTCTTTTAGATAAGATTGGGGTCTGCTGTTCATTTTCCCAGTTCTGTGCTGGGTTACTGTCTGAGAGTCTCTTGGGCCGCCCTGGCCAACAACTCAAAGGAAGGAATCTCCTGTTTGTCATTGTTTCTTGTTATGTAGCCTTTAGCTATACACGTGGACTCTTAAAAAATTATATTGACCCCTTTAATCTTTGGTTATACTTTCCTTTTGGAAAATAAACAGTTGGCCCAGATAAACCAATTTATATTTACTCTTAAGGCCATTTGAGGATCTGTTGTCAGGTGTCACATGGGCTCAGAAGGAGCCCCAGGCTCTTTTCTTTTACCAGTTCCTTCTATGTGAAGATAAGTCAAAGGTCCTGCTCAACCATAGCTGGCTTCACATGGAAGCATGGAGGAAATGTTTCCTCTGTGTTGACCCTCCTCTTTGTAGACTGGGCACTGGCTCAAGTCCATTTGATGGGGTCTCCATGGCCTCCTTGATCAAGAGGACAGATTACTCACTGTAATTACAGGACTTTATGAGAGATGCTCATAGTCCCCTGGAACGTCGACCTAGGAGGGCAAGGAGCAAAACTGTCCTTTATGTCCCTCTGATCAAATTAGTTTAGGCCTCAAAGTATGGTTATTAAACATCCAAGAAGGTTAGTTCCACCAGTCTGGTATTTTTAATTACCGTGTGCCATGTAGATAAAGCTTGGGCAAATCCAAATATTCTCAGATAAACCTTTCCTAGACATGTATTATATTCCTTGATCTAGCTGTATGTATAATTTGTCAGTAAGTTGTTGGACTAATAGGGTTCCCTCTGTTTTTTTTTTTTTTTTAAGACTAGCTAACATTGTCTAACCCTTCCACCATGGTTTCCCCAATTAAGGTGCCCCCATTTTTCCCATTTCTCCCTTACTAATACCCTTCTCCTATGGTCCCACATCCCTGGAGCTCCTTCTTTCCCTTTATCCCCCAGTTTCCTTGTATAACCTTCCCTCCCCCCCCTTAAAATAACCCCATTTTTATCCTTATCTCCCTTACTAACGCCTGTTTCCTACTATTCTTCTCTTTCAGACTCTTTCTTTTCCTTTACCTCTCTGGTTCCTTTTCATTATCCTGGTTCCTGTAGGTGTGTTTGGATACATATTCACATGTCAGGATTTGGTGTTAGGATCCATATATGAGGGAGAACATATGATGGTTTGTTTTTTTTTTTCTGAGTCTTTGTTACTTCGCTTAGTGTAACAGTTTCCAGTTCCATCCATTTACCTGAAAATTTCATGATTTCATCATTCTTTAATGCTGAGTAAAACTCCATCGTATAAATGAACCACATTTTTGTTATCCACTCATCAGCTGAGGGACACTTAGTTTGCGTCTATCTCTTAGCTGTTGTGAAAAGAGCAGCAACAAACATGGATGTACAAGTGTCTCTGCAATAGGATGAATTCTGTGGGTATATGCCAAGGAGTGGTATAACTGAGTCAAATGGTAGGTTCATTTGTAGTTTTTGTTTGTTTATGTTTTGTTTTTTGTCTTTTTGAGATGGTCTCTCTGTAGCCCTAGCTGGCCTGGAACTCACTATGCAAACCAGGCTGGCCTTGAACTCACAGAGATCCGCCTGCCTTTGCCTGCCGAGTGATGGGATTAAAGATGTGTGCCACCACACCTGGCCATTTGTAGTTTTTTAAGAGTTCTCCACACTGCTTTCCATGGGGTTGAACAAGTTTGCAGCCCCACCAGCAGTGGATGAGTGTTCCCCTTTCCCCACATCCCCTCCAACATTTGGTATCATTTGTTCTCTTGATCTTAGCCAGTCTGACAGGGGTAAGATGGACTCTTAAAGTAGTTTTAATTTGCATTTCCCTAATTACTACTGATATTGAACACCTTTGAAGATGCTTCTTAGCCGTCTTCCTTTCTTCTTTTGAGAACTCTCTATTCAGCTCCTTAGCCCATATTTTAATTGGGTTACTACTTGTCTTGATTCTCTGTTTTTTTAGTTTGTTATATATTCTGGTAATTAAACCTCTATCAGATGTGTCACTGGTGAAGATTTTCTCCCATCCTGTGGTATTTCTGTTTGTTTCCTTGGTTGTCTCCTTTGATGTACAGAAGCTTTTCAGTTTAATGAGGTCCCACATGTTAATTCTTGCCCTTGTTTCCTGGGCTATTGGTGTCCGGTTTAGAAAGTCCTTTCCTACACCTATATCTTGTGGGTTTTTCCCAATGTTTTCTTCTAAGAGTTTCAGAGTTTCAGGCTTTACATTGAGGTCTTTGAGCCATTTG
>NW_008332852.1:1968819-2001990 GCF_000622305.1 Nannospalax galili
GACTTTTGTAGATTAATTTCATAACTTGCTACTTTACTGAACTTGTTAATAATTTCTAGTTTTCTGGTGGAATTTTGGCATCTCTTAGATATAATATATCCTCTGCAAAAAGGGATAATTTGATATCTTCCAATTATTACTCCTTTAATTTCCTTCTCTTGTCTTATTGTTCTTGCAAGATTTTCAAGCACTGTGTTAAAGAGGAGTGGAGAGAGTGGACATCCTTGTCTGGTTCCTGATTTAAATGGGAATGCTTCCAGTTTTTCTCCATTTAGAATGATGTTGACTATGGGTGTGTTGTATGTAACTAATTATGTTGAGGTATGTTCCCTCCACTCCAAATCCCTCTGTGACTTTGAACATTAATGCATATTGGATTTTGTCAAAGGCCTTCTCTACATCTATTGAGATGACCATGTGGTTCTTGTCTTTAAGCCCATTTATATGATTTATGACATTTATTGACTTGCATATATTGAACCATCCCTGCATCTCTGGAATACAGCCAACTTGATCATGGTGGATGACCTTTTTGATGTGTGTCTGTATACTGTTTGAAAGTATTTTGTTGAGAATTTTTGCATCTATATTCTTTAAGGATATGGGTCTATAGTTTCTTTTTTGGTTGCATCTTTACCTGGCTTTGGTATTAGAGTGATGCTGGCTTCAGAGAAAGAATTTAGAAGTTCTCCCTCCATTTCTATCTTTTTGAATAAATTAAGTAGTAGTGGATGTAGATTTTCTTTAAATGTATGATAGAATTCTGCTGTAAATCCATCCATCTGGTCCTGGATTTGTTTTTTAAGTTGGGAGGTTTTGTATTACTGTTTCAATTTCCTAATATGTTCTGGGTCTGTTTAAGCTGTTGATCTCTTTTTGGTTTAATTTTGGTGATTCCCATGCTTTTAGATACCCGTCCATTTCTTTAACTTTTCAAATTTAGTAGCGTATAGGTTTTTGGTTTTTTTTCGGTTTGGTTTGGTTTGGTTTCTTTTTGTGAGATGGCGTCTCCCTGTAACACCAGCTGTCTTGGAGCTTACTATGTAGACCAGGGTGGCCTTGAACTCACAGAGATCTGCCTGCCTCTGCCTCCCAAGTTCTGGGATCAAAGGCTTGTGCCACCACACCCAGCGCATATTGGTTTTTAAAGTATTTCCTCATAATGCTACGGATCTTTTTGGTGTCTGTCGTGATGTTTCCCCTTTCATCTCTGATTTTGTTGATTTGGAGGTGGTCTTTCTTTCTTTTGGTTAACTGGCTAGCAGTCTGTCTATCTTGTTTATCTTTTCAAAGTACTAGCTCTTGGATTCGCTGATTCTTTGTATTGTTTTCTTTGTTTCTATTTCATTAATTTCTGCTCTGACTTTTATTTCTTCTTGTCTGCTGTGTTTGGGTTTCATTTGGTATTTTCTTTCATGTGTCTTGATTTGCAATGTTAAGTCATTTATTTGTGTTCTTTTTGCTTTTATAATGTAGGCACTTATTGCTATAAACTTCCCTCTTAGGACTGATTTAAAGTGTCCCAGAGGTTTTATTGTGCTATATTGTCCTTTTCATTTAGTTCCAGGAAAACATTTATTTCTTTCTTAATTTCTCTTTTGACCCATTCATCATTCATGAGTGTGTTGTTTAATCTCCATATGTTCATGTAGTTACTAGGGTTTCATCCGGTTGATTTTAAGCTTTATTGCACTGTGGTCTGATAGAATGCAAGGAATTAGTTCAATCTTTTTGTATTTGTTGAGGTTTGTTTTGTGTCCCAGTAGATGGTCGATTTTAGAGACTGTTCCATGGGGCACTAAATAGAAAGTATATTCTTTGGTGCTTGGGTGGAATATTTGGTAGATGTCTGTTAAGCCCATTTGATGTATGGTATTGTTTAATTCAGATATCTTTCTTTTCATTCTCTGTCCTGTTGACCTATCTAATGGAGACAATGGGGTACCAAAGTCCCCAACTATTAATGAGTTTGGATTAATCTGGGTCTTAAAGTCCTGTAGTACTGATTTTATGCAGTTGGGTGCACCAGAGTTTGGTGAATATATTTTCATGATTGTAATATCTTCTTGATTCATTGTTCCTTTGATCAGAATGAAATGGCCCTCTTTGTCTCTTCTGATCAGTTTTAGTTTAAAGTCTATTTTGTCAGTTATTAGAATTAGTACACCCATGCCTGCTTTTTTCTTAGTACCATTTACTATTTTTTTCCATCCTTTCACTTTGAGATAGTGCCTGTCCTTGAAAGTGAGATGAGTTTCTTGCAGACAACAAAAAGATGGGTTTTGTTTCTTAATCCATTCAACTAGTCTGTGTCTTTCAACTGGGGAGTTCAGTTCATTGATATTTAAAGTTATTAATGAAAGACATGTATTGATTCCTATCATTTTTATTTTGTTCAAAATCTTGGTGTAGCTGTGCATTTCCACAGTTATAACTTCATTGAATTCCTTTCCATCACCCCTTGTGTATATTCGTTCCTTTCTTCAGTCTTTGTGTTGCTTCAAGAACTCTCTGAAAGAACATGAATTCTTTCAGCTTATTTATGTCATGGAAGATTTTTCTTTCCCTTTTGACTATAATAGACATTTTGGCTGGTTAAAGTAATCTGGGTTGGCATCTGTGGTCATTTGGAACTGGGATACATTGGTCTAGGCTCTTCTAACTTTCACAGTTTGCGCTGAAAAGTGAGCTGAAATTCTGATGGGTTTTCCTTTATATGTGACTTGTTTTTCTTTTGCACCTTTCAGTATTCTCTCTTTGTTCAGTTTGTTTAGTTTTTTTACTCTGATGTGCTGTGGAGAGTTTCTTTTCTGTTCTTGTCTATTTGGTGTTCTATAAGCGTCTTGTATTTTTATGGGCAAGTCTTTCTTTGATTTTGGGAAAATTTCTTCTGCAATCCTGTTGAAGATTTGGTCCATACCATTATCCTGAGATTCTTCTCCTTCCTGTATGCCTATGATTCATAAGTTTGGCCTATGGTGTCACATAATCCCTGCATATTTCATTCTTGTGTTTTCTTAAATTTTTCATAATCTTTGATTGAGTGATCTAATTCATCCACTTTATCTTCCAGTCTTGATATTCTGTTTTCCATTTCATTCATCCTATTGGTGAGGCTTTCTCCTGTCATTTCTAATTGGTTTACTGAGTGTTTCACTTCCTTCTTCGTTTCAGCCTGAGCATTCTTCAATATTTCTAACTCTTTTCAGAATCCATTCAGAAGTTTATCCCTATCTTCCTTCAGTTCTTTTACCTCCTTGTTTGTGTGTTCTTTAAATTCACTGAATTCTTTTATCATGTTTATAATTGTTCTTTTGAATTCCATGTCCTGTGTTATCTCTAGGAGGTTCTCATTTTACTCCTCTAGGGGACTGATGGTACTTGATGGGGATATATTATTTTGGTTTTTCATGTTATTATTTTTCTCTGTTACTTTGACATGTTGATTTCTTTTTTAGACTCTGGCTCTTGTGTGAGACTCAAGCATTCCTTTGTTGAGATTAGGTCGGCTTCTTTTTGTAAACTTTATCTGCCTTTGTGGTTTACTTTTGGGGCATGAAAAGCTGGTCGGTTTAGGCTTCAGATTCTCTCTTTTGATTTTATATTGGAGTGGCCAAATTGCTTTCATCTTGTTGCTCAGGAGTTCCCACAGAGTCCCAAGTCAGATGAGGATTAGATGCTCTCAGGCTTTCTCCTGAGGTCTGGATCCCTCCAGGAAAGATGCTGGCCTCAGGAATTTGAGGGTTGGACTGGCCTGGGATCAGGGCACAGGAAAGATGCTGGCCCCCAGGGATGCAAAGGGAGGTGGGGGTTAGAAGAGGCTGGAGGGCTCCAGGGGACTACAGGGAGGAATTGGGTTGGTCTGGATGTGAAAGGTCAGGAAGCAGTGGGGATTCTGGGCTAAGAAGTCAGTCCGTGGGTCTGGGGTGTCAATACAAGAGATGGATTGGTGCCCCTGCAAGGAGGAGAGATGGGGTAGGGGAGCTAGAAGGGTGAATGAGTCTGGGGGAATCAAGGCACAGTGAACACAGCCAAACTTACCCATGCAAGCTGCTGGCTCCAGGAAGCTGTGGGGCTGGGCCACCCAGAGATGCAAAGGGAGGTAGGGACTAGAGGGAGGAACTGGGTTGTTCTGGATGCAAAGGATCAGGAAGCAGTGGAGAGTTTGGGCCAAGAGGCCAGTCCAGAGTTCTGGGGTGCCAAGACAGGAAATGTGCCAGTCTCCCTACTAGGAAGAGAGATGGGTTGGGAGAGCTGAGAGGGTGAATGAGGCTGGGGGAGCCAAGGCGGAGTGGGCTAAAAAGCTAAACTTAACCCGGGCAAGCTGCTGCCTCCAGGAAGCTGTGGGGCTGGGCTGCCCAGAGATGCCTTACTTATTATTTTTATTTTATGCGTATGCATATATTGCCTGCATGTAGGTAAGTGCACTCATGTTGTGCAATGCCCGCAGAGGACAGAAGAGGCTGTCAGATCCCCTGGTACTGGAGTTATGGACAGTTGTTAGCTGCCATGTGGGTGCTGGCATTCGAACCCGGGTCCTCTGCAAGAACAGCCAGTGTTCTTAACCACTTTAACTCTTTTGCTACAAATAAGGTAGATTATATAGTCTACTGTTTATAATCAAAAAAATTTTGCAGCTCATTGTTGCACAATTCAATTTTGCAGTGAAGACAAATGCTAGCCATTGTCCTTGTTCTTAAGAGTTTTGACCAGACATATTTGTATAAAAAAGAAAATATACTTAAATACTGAGCCTTGTTCTTACCAAGTTTAAAACACAAACAATTAGATTTGAAAATTTTATGGAAAATTTCGCACCAAATATTCATTTTTATTTTATTTATTCACTCACTCATTTTTTTTGAGATAAGGTCTCATTATGTAACCCTGGCTGCCCTGGAGCTCACTATATAGACTGGCCTGGCCTCAGAACTTAGAAATGTGCCTTGCCTCTACCTCATAAGTGCTGGGATTAAAGGTGTACATCACCACACCTGGCTGTTTTTGTTTTTGTTTTTTTATTTTGGGAGTTTCTATTTATAAAATAGAAATGACCAGGCGAGTGGTGAAGTTTTAGCTTTATCAGTTGTTCAATGAGTTCAATGTCATAATGATTAGCTGATATTTTTTTCTAACATGTGAGTCTTGCTATCACAAGGCAACTAGTCTCTGAGAAATGCTAGATGTTGTAGATACTGAAAAAGTACTTGTTGAAGAAAGCTAATACAAACTTTAATGTAAACTCAACATCATGTATTTCACTTGCATAATTTTATGTATGCTATGTGCCAACAGCATTGCACATGATCAGTGTATACAGAACAGATAAGAACACTAGGTTTTGTGTATTATAAAAATGTTCGATAAATGATTTTTGTCTGCTTACTTACTAGCAATGTGGCTCAACAGATTTCTACAGCATTGTCTATGCTTTATAAGCTAGAACGTTTGGTTGAAAATGGAAGAGATTGATTTTAATAAGTCCTGTATTGACTTGTTTGAAAATTCCAGAAGCCTCATTACAGGGCTTGGCATGGTGGTGAAAATTTGGATTACCTCTCCAGTCTTTGGTAAATGTTTTTCTGTTGTTTTCTGTTTGGTTACTTCTGTTTCCTTTATAGACCTGGAGAAAAACAGCAAGGATATTTGTTTCCCAGAAGGTTCTAGTCTTATTGACTCACACTGGGTTCCCAGTCAATCACGGTGGTCAGAGTAATAGATGTACTAATTAGCTTATGGCCATCTGAGCTCACTCTTGACTGGAGAGGAGGAAGGTGGAAAACAATCTATGAACTTCCAGAAAGAAGTAGAATAGCAAAATATATTCAGTGTGTTCGTAGGAAGCCCAGAAAGCCAATATTTAACAACAAACGCCCTCTCCACTCAACGAAAGAAGCTATGCTTTGGTCATAAGAGAAACATTAACGGAAATAATAAGCAATATGGTATTATATGAAACACTGCACACTGATAATGATTTTTTTAAATCACCAAATGCACAAAGGTCAGAGAGGCTCAGAGGACTTATGAGGGAAACAAAGGCTATTTTAGTTTCCTATCACCAGAATGTTCTCCAATATTTATCAAGCATTTAGAAGCTGGGAACTGAGACAGTCTCTCTCTCTCTCTCTCTCTCTCTCTCTCTCTCTCTCTCTCAGTCAGTGCCCTGTCTGACCTTAAGATGGGAATAGGAGACTTGCTCTCTCAAAGTACTCAAAACCACTATGCATCAAAATATCCACAGCACATCACTCTATGGTGGATTGTGTAATCAAAAGACTTCAATATTCTTTACACTCCATTCTTTCCATAGAGTATCTGCTTCTCAGCTTATTCAAATCCTAATACTTATTAAAACCTGAACTGTAAGATAACTTCCATGAAATCTGCCCTTGTATCTATCTCTTTGTCAATTGAGGTAGCTTTAATTACCCAAGAGGTAACACTGCATTCTTAACTCTGTTGTAACAACTAATGTAGGCCTAGTGATGTGCTGTCTGTGAAGCACTATCAAGTCTATCCACCCAATCGATCTGACAGCTTCCCTGGGAAGTATCATAACTGTTCCTATTTTGTACTGGACAAACTGAACATCACTATCAAATCTTCAGAGGTCAGATAATCCTAGTGCTCCACTGTTTTATATTACAGAGCATTGAAAACAAAGGAAAACAACCTAATTTGAGGAGGCAAATATATTAACCTGGAACTTTATATACCATGCAAAAAGAAAAAGTATAAACTCAACATAATATGGGTATTAATAGAAATTTCAAAATATTAGCAGAAGAATTCTAATTCTATATTTTAAAAAATATAGTATAAGCCAGGCATGGTGGTGCACACCTTTAATCCCAGCACTCGGGAGGCAGAGGCAGGTGGATCCCTGTGAGTTCAAGGCCAGCCTGGTCTACATAGTGAGTTCCAGGACAGCTGAGGCTACAGGGAGACCCTGTTTCAAATTATATATATATATATATACCTAGTAGGATTTATTTCAGAAATCCAAAATTATTTCAGAAATGGAAATTCCATTAGTTTAAATCACAGATGTATACAAATGTGTTATGTGTTATCTTAATTCCCAGTGTCAAAAATCTAACATGAGTCTCAGTAAGCTTAAAACACACACACACACGGATTTGGATATGAATATCATAAAGATGGAACATTGTTCAGCCTGATAGATTTTCTCTGATAGTACATGTATTAAATTATGAAAGCACATTGGGAAAATTGTGAAGTCTATATCTTTCAAAAATTATCAAAAGAATCATAAATCAAAAATCATGTTTATAAATAGCACCAGTGGTAAATTAAATTTAACAAATAGTAAGTGGTGAATTAAATTTAATAATGTTATACCTGTATGTATGTAAGTGCACCCATGTTGTACAATCCCCTCAGAAGACAGAAGAGGGCATCCCTAGAACTGGAGTTACAGACAGTTGTTAACTGCCATGAGAGTGCTGGGACTCAAACCCTGATCTTTTGCAAGAACAGCCTGTGATCTTAATCGCTGAGCCATCTCTCCAGCTCCCAGATTTAACAATTTAATAAAAATGTTTCAATCCAGGTGCAGTGGTGTGTGCCTTTAATCCCAGCACTCAGGAAACAAAGACAAAAGGATTGCGAGTTTAAGGCCAGACTGAGTTACATAGTAAAATCCTATCTCAAACAACCAAGGACTGAGGAAGGGGCTTAGTGATAGAGTACTTGCTTAATATGCCCCAGGACCTGGATTCAATTGCCAGTACTGATATTGCCAGTACTAATATATATGTATTTCAGAATTATGTGCAATACATAAAATGTTATTAAAGTAAACCAGTACAAACTGTTTAGGAGAATAATGTAGAATATTATATTAAAGTAGAAAACACACATGTAATTTAATCCAGAAATTCTACTGATAGACCTTTCTCTTTCAGATACAATTACAAAACAAAAGCTGTGAAAGAAGTATTTATAGGGACTGGAGAGGTGGCTCAGCAGTTAAGAGCACATACTGCTCACCCAGAGGACCTGAGTTTGGTTTCCAGCACCCGCATCAGGGGCTTCACGATGCCTGTAACTCCAGTTCTGGCCTCCACAGGTATTTGCATTCACAAGCACCTACCACCCCCCCAACCACACACACATAATTTTATAAATAATAAGTATTTTTCTAAAAAATGTGTTTATGTAAATTATCATATATCTGATCAGTATGACACTGTTATATGTTGGGGACCCCTGTTGTGTAAAGTAGCAGTCTCTCCATGTCCGGATAGCCTATGGGCTCAGCTTCATATGTAGAGACTCCTTTTATCAGCAGGGTGCCTTCCCGGCATCTTCCTGGCTCATCTTTTGAAGTAGCCATGGCCTCCGGCTCTGGAACTGCCAAATTTTCCTGTGTGATTTTCAGGCAGTCTGACAGCCTGGCAGGAGCCCACTTCCATATGTAAATAGGGCATCCCACAAAGTACCTATCAGCTAAGGCTTTTACCACTACCCCCACAGTATAAAATATCCTGGTTTCCCCTAATTAATCGGAGCTGGATCACTAAGGCTTGGAGCCAAGTCACTGAATAAAGGGGCTGTACCACTGACTGAGCTGAGTTCTGTGTGTGATCCTGCCTCTCCGGAGAGAGCTGTCTCTTCGTAAACCGACTCACGGAACTCCAGCTTTCGCCGTCCTGCACCTCCCCTCGTGACCCGGCAGCTGACGGGTCCCAAACTTAGAGAGTGCACAGTGGATTGGGACGGAACCCGACCGGGCCAGCCCCGGTAGCAGAGACCCACAATGACGCTGTGCGGGACCCGATGCACCCCAGCGGCATGTGGGAGACTGGTGCCACGCCCAGCAGCTGGCGCCCCGAGATCCCTGCGCCCCCATAGTTATAGACAATGGGAATCCATAGTTGAAAGACCTATGATGAGGTGGGGTCAGGTTGGAGTAAGTAGAGGGAGCTTGCCCTTGAAGAAGTGTCTCATCCCTGGTCCCTTCTTCCCCTCCCCTCTCCTCCTCTCCTGTCCTTTTCCTCTTCTCTTCCCCTTCCTTCTTCTTTTCTCTGCTCATCCTTCCATCTGCCATATATATATCTATATGTATAAAATGTGTTTAGGGCTGACCATTGGAGATTGGATAACCTATCAGGGAGCTCATCCCTAGAGAAAACTGATTTTTCTTTTCTCAGCAGTCATTGATTACCTATAGCTCTTCATGTATATATCTCCCATCCATATTTGCATGTTTATTGGTGCTGTCACTATGCAAATATTGTTTAGACAACCACATCATTGAGATTTCATGGGTGCGGCTTCCCTGTCAAGCCTAGAAGACAATATCTGGCAGCAGATGTCCTGGTCCTCTGGTTTGTGCAATCTTTCCTCCTCCTCTTCCTCAATGTTCCCTGAGAGTTAGATGTAGGGGTTGCCTTATAGATCCATCAATTGGGGTTGGTCCCTCTATGATCACTTATTCTTTTAATTTTGACCAGTCGTGGGTCTCTATAGTCTCCATCTGCTGCTCCATCAAAGAAGTTTCTCTGAAGAGGGGTGAGAGCCACACTTATCTTTGGGTGTAAGGATATGTATTTAGAATACAGTTAGACATTGTGTTGGGTTATGAAAATGGCAGTAGTAGGTTCTCCTCTAGGGTCTATGACCTCTTTAGCCACAGGCAGTTATGTGGGTCTTAAGTTCAATTAGACAGCTCTTGGCTACCTCCAAGATAAAAGTTCCACTATTGCACCATTGGGGATATCTTTCTGGCTTGTTAGTTTTGTGAACTGTAGGCTTTACACATGGATAAGACTATTGGTTGCTTTTCTCTCTTGGTAGCTTGCATAGCACCTCCAAATACTTTGAGAACTGGTTCTCAGGAAGGAGGCTTCCGGGTCAGTTCCAGCTCAGTTCCTCCAAGTCTTGTGTCCAAAGTAGATGGTGTCTTCAGCAATAGGGTCAAGTTCTGGGAAGCAACCAAGGGCAATGGCAGTAGCCTATATTGCTTTGGGAGTCTCTTGGACTTCCCTGATTAACAACTTGAAGGGAGACTTCCCATGCCTGGCACTGGGGTTTTTGTTAAATACTCTATGGCCCTTGGGGGGAGCATTATCACACTATGTGGCATAGCCCTATTATATATAACTCCTATATATATTATGTGTGTGTGTTTTAAAGAAGCTTATAAAATAACATGTCTCCCTGTGGCTTTTCCAAGCATCCTCATTGTTATTTATCTCTCCTCCCTCCCCTTCCCCAGTTAAAGTCCTTCCCCCTGTTTTTCCTATCCCTCTTTGTAGCATGAGTGTCCTAATATCCCCCTCCCCTAGAGTTTCTTATTTTATAGAAGATCAGAAGCACTGAAAATAGTAAAGTCTGTAGAATAATAGCATTCATAAGCTTGTCTATGTGCCTTATATAATACAGACTTTTACACAGATTGGTTTACTTAATTTTCAAATCTCTGTAAATAGTAGCATGATTATCCCCATTTTGCAGTAGAAAGTTAAGGTATCCCATCACGGAGATACACACTTGCAATTCTAGCATGTGGGAGACCTTGGATTCTAAAAAAAAGAGAAAAGAATAAAAGAAATTATGCTATATGTCTCACAGCAGATGAAGAGACAGATTAAATTGAGGTCTTCTAACTTAAACCAATGCTTTTTATTTTTGCTTTTACTATATTTTCTTCTGATTTTTTAAAGATACAAATAAAAACACAACTGGATATGGTATCTCACACCAGTAACCTCAGCATGTGGGAGACTGAGAGAGGAGGATTACCATAATATGGTTAAGACCAATCTGGCCTATATAGTAAGTTCCAGGCAAGCCTAGGATTCAGAGTGAGACCCTGTCTCAAAGAAAAATAAATAACTACAAATTAATAAAAATGTAAAAAGGAAAGGAAAACCCTATCTGGGCATGACTGTGCATGCCTGTAATCCTAGCACTTGGGAGATGGAGGCAGTGGAATAAAGAGTTCAAGGCTAACCTTGGCCACATAAAGAACTTGAGGCTACCTTAGGTTACATGAGATCCAGTCACAAAATAATTAATTTAAACTTAATGAATATGATTACCCATCTTAATATTATACTGATAAAATTTTTCAAAAGATCAAAATTGAAAGTACTTTCTTTTGTATCATGTCATAAATCTAAACAGGAACAATTATGTCACCAAGGTCCCACACTTTTTATGTTTAATATGTTCAAAAACATAAAAAATATTTTCGATGTTAATGAGAAGCATTACTCAAAATGACAATATTTGAAACCACTTATAAAGACAGCCATACAAATAAGTAAGAAGGAGGGAAATATAAATTGGGAAGAACAGCAAACAACAAGGAGAAAATTTACAGTAGTGAACTAACTGGTGATTCACAGCATTAAGGAAATGCTCTATATGAAAGGAGTCAAGGTAATCATTTCTGGAAGCTGTAATTTTTTTCTACTACATATACTAAAGAAATATTCCATTCTATTTATAGATAAGATGGAGCTGTGGTATTTTCCAATGTAAAGATGGCATGACTAAATCACACTAGAATACTAATACCTAGAATATTTTATTGCTTTCACTCCAGAACTAATTTTGTTGTAGGGTCAATAACAATAAAAGTAAACAAATCTCTCATTGTCACTTCAGATTTGCATGTGGTCAAAATATAATTTGTCCACGAATATTTTAACTATCCCTGTGCACACCATTCAATATTCCATGAAGGTATTCTGATAAGAGTCAGGGGTCGGGGATCAACTCCTGCTATGTGTCATTTTTTTCTGTCATAGCTTACCCTGGATGATTTCCTTATATCAATTATCTTGTATTATTACCCTCCAAATGATCCCAGAGAAGTTTTAAGGATGAGTGTGATAGTTAATTTTGGTTGTCACCATGACTGGATCTGGAATCAATTAACAAACAGACCTCTAAATAGGTCTGTGACAGTACTTCCTGGGAGTACTTTCTGGAAGACCCTCCATGAGCGAGGGCAGCACCTTCTGTAAGCTGCCCAGATATAACGAGGGCTGAGGGACAGCAGGGCAGGGTTTCCTTGCCTTCACTCTCTGCTGCTGTCGCCATCTTTCCCTGACATCCGAAGCCAGCTTCTTCAGCCTTCCATCTTGACTGAAGACCAGTGACTCTGCAGAATCCTCCAGGCTTTCAGTGCCAAATTGGCACTGCTGAGGCACCCAGCCTGTGGACAGAGACCCTACTGGACTTCAGCATACACTTGGCCATTGTTGCACTACCCAGACCATATGGTATAAGCCAATTTAATAAATCCATTTTGAAAGTTATATTCATTCATTTTACCGGTTATGTTCCTCTAGAGAACCCTGACTAATACAATGAGTGTCTATCAGATCTACAGAATACTCCTCCATTGAGTCCTCACATGGTTAAGTGAATGGGTCTAATTCAAGATGGCTGACCAGTTTTGAGTTCATTACTAACTATTCAATGATCTGTTACCCACACTATCTAATAACTAAGCATTGAGACATTAAAATCAAATTATCAAGCCATTAATTAATGCTCCATCCTCTAACTGTGATAAATTTTGTTTTGTTTTTTTGAGTCAAGATTTCACTGTGTAGACCTAGCCTGGAATTTGGTATGTAAACCAGGCTGACCTTGAACTCACAGAGTTCCACCTGCTTTTGCCTCCTGAGTGCTACAATTAAAAGCACGGGCAACCATGCCCAGCCCATGGTTTAAAAAACTTAACAGAAATTCTTTAAATATGTAAGACATGAATTTTATATAACTGAAAGAACATTTCAAGAAAATGAGATTTTTACTATTGATCTTCAACTTTGGCTATTTTGACTAGACTAGTGATATTTGAGTGAACAACAAAAAAGGGAACATTCAATAATTTATAAATTGCATATATATTATCTCATAACACTACTTATATTGGTAAAGTCAGAGTTTTCTCATTGTTTGTGTTTTCTCAATACTAAGACCAAATAGGATCATCATAGTTTAACTCTTTTAATTAATTTTTCTTTGAAGAAACTGCTCAAGTGAGGAATAGAAAATGCAAGTGTTGGGGCTGGAGAGGTGGCTCAGCAGTTAAGAGTACTGACTGCTCTTGCAGAGGACCGGGTTCGATTCCCAGCACCCACACGGTGGCTACGAATCATCCTTAACTCCAGTTCCAGGGGAATCTGACACCCTCTTCTGACCTCCGCAGCATTGCATGACACAGGTGCACTCACATACATTCAGGCAATACACTTATACACATAAAATAAAAATAATAAATAAAGAAAATGAAAGTGTTAATCTTCATGTTGTATATGGAGGAGCTAGTGGCATGGCTCACTGGGAAAGTATGTGGTAGGTTCTGACCTGGATTCAGCTCCTAGATCAAAGCACAACAAAGTATATGTGGGAAAGAAATGAAAATCTTACAATGTTTAAATGTCCTTATATAAATTTTGTGAAATATTTCATTTTCCTGGAGTGAACAGATGAACAAAAGATGAGATATCAAACAATAGTGAGCTGCTGATACAGTGACAATCACAAAACCAGCAGCTTAGGGAAAGAAATTAGACACAAAGCAGCTCTATGATGCCCTTCATTGAACTTCCAGGACAGATAAACTTCATCTAAGATGGAAAAAATTAGAACAGTGGTCCTGTCAAAAGAAGCAGTGGAAAGGATTGAGGCATGAGGGAACTTCCTGAGCTGGTGGTAAGATCCGAGCATGCACTTGACAAGCCCAATAAATGATACATTTAAGGCAATTTCAATGTTGGAGTAATGGGTCTCATCATACTCACAAGATACTGAAACACAATGACACTTTTAATCATAGATTATTCTTTCTTCTGAAGCCAGATTAATTTACAGAGCAACAGCCTTTGGTTTAATATTTATTCAAGATAAGTTTTTGTTCTAGACAGGATTCTGTTTGTACGAAAGGTGTGATGCCTGTAGATGGAGAATTAGGAATTGTGCCTGTTGTCTTTTCTCTATTAGATCAAGTAGGTCCAAGGTTTGTTGTTTGTTTGTTTGCTTGTTTGTTTGTTTGAGACAGGGTCTTGGTCTGTAGCCCAGACTGACCTGGAACTCCCACTGCTCCTCTGACCTCAGCCTCCCCAGTGCTCAGATTATAAACTAGCTCTCTCATACCCAGTTTAATTTTAATGCTAGTCAATGTGCTTTCACCACAAGAAAGTTAAATAGTGAACAGATACAATGATGTATCAAACAGCAACAGCAAAGAAATACTGACATATGTAACAATATAGATGAATCTCACAAGCTTTGGGCTTAGAGAAAGAAATTGGACACAAAGTATCTGCTGATTGCCTTTACATAAACCTCTAGAACCTCAGCACTTGAAACTAGAGTTCTGGGTTTGGATTTATTATTTGATTCACTCACCAAGGATAGTGTGTGTGTGTGTGTGTGTGTGTGTGTGTGTCTGTGTGTGTCTGTGTCTGTGTGTGTCTGTGTGTGTGTGTCTGTGTTTGTGTTTGGTTTTTGTTGCTGTTGTAGTTCAAACTGAGCATTATAGGCATGAGGTAAATGTAACGGATATTTGTGGCTGAAAAACACCCTTTGGCTCTATTTTTGGCATAATAGCCACACCTTGATCTTTATGAATGACAGGTTCCAGTTCTGCTTATTTCTTAATTTCTATGCAGTGAAATAAAGGAGACAAAGCTCAGGAAAAAAAAAAAAACCAAGAATGTGCAGCTCACTTGTGTGTAAAGTTTACTATAAAGGCAAAGGCAAAGGATTGTGGACACACACTTAACAAATTTTTTAAAAATTAAGAATTGTGATGACATATTCAATTGTAGCTGATGAAAACAGTCCATTTTCATCATAAAATTCCTGTCATGTGTAGTAGTTTTCACTATCTCCATCCTAATATCTACCTGAAATCATCATTCACCTAAAATCATAGGCTTTCCTTAGATATTTTCAAGTTGTAGATTTAACAAAAAATGATTTGCTTATTTTTATTATTTTGGCCAATAATTAAATCTATTATTTGTCCTCTTTGCAAATTACATGTCTATAAGTCATACTCAATATTAATAATAATTTTAATTGTTTCCAGTTTTTAACACTTAGTAGGCTGCCTTTTGGAATATTTTTTATTTCCATATGGTTTTTGGCATTTTCACCTCCTGAACTCTATCTTTATTTTCTATTTTTCTTTTTAACTTATCATGAGCCTAAATAGTCAAGAAATAAAATTCAACTATATCCAAAGTGAACCTATTTTGATTATATGTTGAATTGTGCAAATTAAAAGTTTTTTGCGAGTGCTTGAAAACTTGTCTTCTAAAATATTCAAAATGATAAATAAAAGTTAAAGTGAGAAATTATGGTGATTTATCGAACTTTGAGCATAAAACTAACTTAAGGAATGAAAAAAAAATTATTTAGAAGAAACTAAATATCATTAAATAGTTTCATCAAACCAAAATTTTAGTATGACCATTTAGTCATCAACTCAAAAACTATGCTATTGCCATGTGCAACCATGAATATTGAAAATGCAAATACGAGCATGGATGTTGGCCATGACTAGGGAGGGGCAATTCATGATGGAGAAATCCTTTGCAATAATCCTTCCTGGGAGGGAGGAGGTGGCTATCTGACTACTCTTTCCTATTTGCTGAGTGCTTTCACAAGCAGCACTGTCACTGTGCTCAGAAGCAGAGCCAGCTCCACACCCACAGACCTTAGCAGCATCCAGTGGTGGTCATTGATTGCTGTTTCTATGTCTTCTGTGTTGTCAGAGGACATAGAAAAAGGGATGTGAAGTGTTTCGTTTCTCTAAGGATTGGACAATGTCCCTACCAAAGTCAGACGTTTAGGATTCTGGGCTCTGCTATGTCAGGCACCAGGTCATAAGTGATAGAAAAGGACCCATGTGTCATTTTCACAGATCTGGGGTACTCGGGTTCCACCACAACACAGAGCCCAGAATTCACTCTTTCTTACTTTAGTCCTGGGGGAGAAGGCTGAGAATCCCATGTCTGTTCGTCACTTTTCTGTTGCTGTGATAGAACGCCATGACCTTTAGAATGCTCCTAAATGACTTATAGAAGACTTTATTCTGACTTACAGTTCAGAGAGATAAGAATCCACCATGGTGAGGAGATATGGCAGCAAGTGGCAGGAGCTGAAGGCTAAGAGATCACATCTCCAATGCAGACAGGATGCAGAGAAAGCGAGCAAGCTGGAAGTGGGGCAAGGTTACAAGCTCTTAAAGCCCACCCCACCCCCAGTGACAGACGTGCTTCCTCTAGCAAAGCTGTAAGTCCTAAAAGTTCCACGACATCCCCCAAACAGCACCACCAACTGAGGGCCAAGTGTTCAAATCCTTGAGTCTGTGGAGGCATTTCTTATTCAACCCTTTTCTCAAAGGAAAAAAAAGGAAAGAGAGAGAGAGAGAGAGAGAGAGAGAGAGAGAGAGAGAGAGAGGCTATTTGGTGTTCAATTTTGAATGCTGTTTTCATTGAGTAAAGAATCCTGAGGTAACAGTATCATTTTTTCCCCCACATCTTAAAGGCATCCCTTCATTCTTCTGGTTTATACTGCTTTGGACAAGGAGGCTGCAGGAATTCTAATTCCCATTCCTCTGTGACCACTGTGCTTGGTTCCCCTGAACACTTTAAAGAATTTTCTCATTATCACTCGTTCCTCTTGGCAATTTGATTATATTACAGTATAATTTTTTTTTCCCTGATAGGCGTTTGTTGGACTTACAGTTGTAGGTTGACAGTTTGTATCAAATTTGGAGACTTTCTTTTTGCCCCCCTACTTTCTGGAACTCTAGGCCTGCACTGTGTTCCCCTTGTTGCTGTTCCCACCACTGAGCTGTTGAGTGTTTCCTATAGCCCGACTCTGTACTGCACTTGGGTAGGTTCTCTTCCTAGTTTCCCAAGTTCACAGTCCTTTCGCTTCTCTAGTAGCTAACTCTTTGTCGTGTGCTCTAGGGTATTTTTTTATTTCAGATACTGTGCTCATCTCCAGGAGTTACATTCCATTTTTACACCTTCAATTTCTCTCCGTATCAGGGTCCAACAACCTTCTACGTATTTTGTACATAAGCACCACTTTGGAAATGGATATTTTAAATACAATTGCATTAGTCACTTTTCTGTTGCTGTGATAGAAACACTGACCCAAGAAACTTATAGAAGGAAGAGTTTATTTGAGCTTAAGGTTCCAGGGGAATTACAGTCCATCATGGCAGGGAGGCATGGTGACTGGAGGTGGCTGGAGCAGGAGCAGCAGAAGCTAAGCCCTCACATCATCATGCAGGCACAGGAAGCAAGAGAGCAACTGGTGATCTGGCAAGGCTTAAGAACTCTCTAAACCCACTTCCAGTGACATGCTTCCTCCAGGATAGCCACACTTTCTAAAACCTCCCAAAACAGAGCCACCATCTAGGGACAGAATGTCCAAATACTTGGAACCTATGGGGGACATTATCATTCAAACCATCACAACAATTTCCCACAAATTCTACCATCAGTCATATTTTTCTGTTTCAAGTGGCTGGTTTTTCTCATGGATATGAGTTGTACTTTCCTTCTCCATATCTAGTAAACTTTGGTAGAATGTTGAATACTGTGAATTTTACATTTTATTTTAAATCACACTGATGTGTGTGTGCCTTCACATGCATATGGAGGTCAGAGGAAAACTTGCATGAATCAGTTCTCCCCTTATACCATATAGATCTCAGAGACTGAACCCAAGTCATCAGGCTTTGTAGCAGAAGCCTCTGTCTGCTGAGCCATGAATCATGAACCAAATTTTACATTTTTGGCTGCTAGATTTTGTTATGCTCTAAAATACTTCTCGTTATTTCTGCTTCTTATATTTATTTTAAAGGTGTGTAAAGTAGTCTTGATGGTAAAACTGGGATTTTACCAGTTTTACTGGGTTGATCTGGATACAAAGGATCAGGAAGCAGTGGGGATTTTGAGCCTAGAGGTCAGTCCAGGAGTCTGGGGTGCCAAGACAAGAAATGGGCCAGTACCCAGGCTAGGAGGAGAGCTGGGAGGGTGAATGAAGCTAGGGGAGTCAAGGCACAGTGGGCACCACCCAGGAAAGATCAGTTGTCTTTCTTATAAAGCCTGGGCTTACCTGCCTAAGTGCTGGGCTCTCCTATATCAATTATCATTCAAGAAAATGCCCACAGATATCCCACCAGCCAGTCTGATAGATAAAATTCCTCAGCTGAAGTTGCTTCTTCTCAGGTGTGTCAAATTGACAACCAAGGTTGGCTGTCACACCCACTTAATAAGTTCATTTCTGTGTAGTTTCTGGTTCATGAAAATACTAATTTTATGATTCTAGGTTGATGAGCCTGGACGTAATTTTCAGTTTTCAGTTTTCTTTATTTTATCTGTCATTGCCTTCAGTTTGAAACAGAAACTAAGTCATAAACTCAACTGTTACCTTCACCTAAAGCCCAACTATAGATGTTTATATTTTTAGTTACAGTAATATTGACATGAACTGATAAATGGATCTTATTCAGTAGAAGAAAAATCACTATCAAATCAAAGATGGGATAATTCATATCATAACTTGCTAAATATATAGTATCAATTTTCTAAATTTAATTTATCAGTTAATTGTAAACTTTTAGAGTAATATACTTTTAAACTAATGTAGTAGGTGTATTAAAATATCCCATATAACTGGGTTTTCTAATACTTAAAGATATTTCCTAGGGTCACTCATTTTTTAGCATGCTAAATATGTTATATGGTATAAAATATCTATGTGATTAATGTACTGCACCAAAATTATTCACAGGTATCTGCTAAGCTTACAAAGTATTTCATTTCTTTTTCCCACAGTAAGGTTGTAAATTAACGCCAACTGATGCCAATAAATACTAAGAGAAATGAAAGCAGCAATGAAAACAAGCCCATCCTTGGACACATAAACAGGAACCACAGGCTGTCAGACTGCAGCAGCCGAAGGAGATTGCTCCTAAGAGCCCCGCACCTATTTCATCTTGTTCCATATTTTAAGAGGAATTGTGCTAAAATTGCACAGGAGGAAATTAGATGCCAGTTTTTCAGGATATCCCCTCTAAGCACAGGAAATGATGAATGGAGTACCCTGCCATGATTCCCTCCTCTTTTATTTTCCTTATTTGAAGTTATATTCTAAGCTAGGAACACTCACGTGCCGAGTTATTTTCCTCCTTGTACCCTGATACAGTTCACCATTGAGTTCATGTCTGCATCGCGTGGAGTCATTTGGCTCTCTTTCAATTTCTGTAATAAGAGTGGACAGTCAGCCCAGATAATTCAGGACAAATGTTGCACTGGGACCCTGAGGCATCCTGCCTGTTATCTGTATTAATCTCATCTACATAATGGCCAAATTCTATTTTGTCTTCTGTGGTATAGAGGTAATATTGATGGTTTATTATTATGGTTTGTCATTAATTTTTACCTAGTTAGACTGCCAACCACAGTACAAGGTAAGCACCTTTCACTTAAGGAAGTAGTCAAACACACACATTCTTCTAGGATATGGGTTCTACATCTTGAGGACTGCTAAACAAGTAAAACAAATTAATAAGCCACAATCATATTTTCTATTGCCTATATCTCTATAACCAAATAAATAAAAACTATTGAGAAAAGCTTTACATATTACCAGTTTTAAAAATTCCTTCTTCCATTCAAAGTCTTTTAAAAATATTTTATTTATTATTTTTATTTTATGTATATGCCTGTATTGCCTGCACCCATGTCATGCAATGTCGGCGGAGGACAGAGAGGCTGTTGGAGCCCCTGGAACTGGAGTTATGGACAGTTGTTAGCTGCCATGTGGGTGCTAGGATTTGATCCCAGGTCTTAATGCAAGAACAGCCAGTGTTCTTAACCACTGAGCCATCTCTCCAGCACCCCCATTCAAAGTTTTATAATATCACTACTATTGATATTTCAGGCCAGATAATTCTTCATTGTCAGGGCATAATGAGTTATAAGCTGTTCAACAATGTCTCTGGTTTCTCACCACTAGATCTAATAAGAGCGCGCACACACACACACACACACACACACACACACACAAACACTAGGAAGGGAGAGACAGGAGGATCACTGTACCTTGCTGACCAGCCAGTCAAGCAAATCAGTGAGGCCCAGGTCCCAGAGACATTTTGTCTTAAAAAATAAAGAAAACAGTTCCTGAAAAACAACACCAAGGTTGACTTCTCGCCTCCATTCCCATATATATTGTACATGTACCCACACATGTGCAACTGCACACCCATGAATCTCCCCATACAAACATACACACAGACAGGAGGAAGGAAGGAAGGGAGGGAGGGAAGGAGGGAAGGAGGGAGGGAGGGAGGGATTCTAGATGCTGCCAAATGCCCTCTATGGATACAAAGAACCAGTAATTGAACCTGGATTTTTGTTTGTTTGTTTTTCAGGATATTGGCTCTTTTCACCTTTGAGTCCTTTCAGCTCACTGTTGGGAACATGAGTCACATATTTGTCTATGCAGACCCAGTCCCTGTAACACCATGTTTCTCCTGTCCTATGCGCAGATGATAAATGCTTTAATTTTAAGAGATATTAACCTGATGCTCAGGTCTATTTTCACCATCCAAGCATCCTCAGATAGTGGTAAGAAAGCTCAGAAACAGAGAGGAAAATTCCAACACTCAGTAAAGATGCCAAAATCTGTTCTCCTCAGGTGAAAGCTCTCTGTCCATGGCCCAGTAACACATTTGGATTGCCACTTACATTTTCTTAATGACTAGAATTTCATTGACACTGTGTTTGAAATAAGCAATATGCATTTTACAACTCATTTTCTTAACACATTTATATTCAAAAGCTTCTTGATGTACATAAAACCTCAGTGTCGCCAGTGATTAGGTGCACAAGTGATTTATATAGAACTATGCTAATTCTTTGCAAATCAAATATTATACAGATATTTTGGATCTTAAATGAATAATTCAAATATGCAATGTTTTTCTTGACCTTTTAATAGAAAGTGACTTAGTTTCTAAAAGCAATTGATTGCTGTGACTTTCACTCAAGTCTGAATACTACTCTTATATTATCTGTATTTTAGGCTTCCCTTCAAAAATGTGGACCTATGATTTCATTGGATGTAATTTTTACATCGATGACTTTAGATCAGCTCAGTAAATCTTGAGTCTGAAATAACTTTCTGATGTATGTAGGATAGATACAAGCACAGTCCACAGGGCTGATTGTGGAGAAATCTAAGTACTCCGTGTGATTAAACAAGTGAAACAACACCACAGACGCAGATTTAAATATAAACACAGGGAAGGTGCACCTGTGGATTATCAATCATGTCACAATGTGACAAGATGGTTGTATAAGGCTCTGAAGGAAGCAGATCTGTTAAAGGATAAATATTTAAGAGTAAATCAAAAGGATAATCACATCCTCTTTGTATGTGTAGATACCTATAAACATAAGTTTAGACACAGAGGAAGGAATCATGATGAATGTATGGTCATTATGCCTATTTATTCATTATTTTCCTGAAATTTGAAAAAAGAGAAGTATGTGGAAGAATGAGGCAATTCACAAAGTAAGAAATGCAATAAGTCAATAAATTTTGAAAGATATACAACCTAGCTGGCAATCAAACACACAAAAATCAAATCAAAGTGTTTGCTGATGTGGTTGTTTTGTGCCTATTAAATAGAAAGAATATATTTAACTTGTAATGTCAAAAACAACAGTAGTTTCTCCCTCACTTAAATACATCATTAAGGCATTATTAATTACTTCTTGTAGAAAACAGATGGGAAATTGTATACTGATACATAATATTCACTGTTTTCAAATATATGCATAATTTAATTTGCCAGTTTTTGCGTACTAAAATCTATCTTACAGAATACCTTCCTAAAACTGAAATTTCTAGGTCAGAGGTCTATCTTATTGTAATCTTTACAAGATTGTAGCAGTTCAATTCTCAAGAACCACATCTAGAAATCCATAGTAAGATAAAGTCTATGATATAGGAAAACTATATGAATGATAATATGAATTGTGTATCAAAAATGATATTAATTAATTCAGTTTTCCCACAGTGGTGGAATGTTTATGTAAATTATAAAACACACAGTAAATGGAACACAATACATCATAAAACATGTTTAGAAAAAATATATGAAGTGCATATGATATATTGAATACAATTGTATTAAGTTACTTTCCTGTTGCTGTGATAAGACACCATGAACACGGCAAGTTACAGAAGGGAGAGTTTATTTGAGTTTACAGTTCCAGAGGGTTAGACTCCATAATGACGGGAGAGGCATGGTGACAGAGGTGGCCAAAGCAGAAAGCCAAGTGATCACATCTTCTAACAGGCACAGGAAGCCTAGAGCAACTGGAAATCTGGAAATGCTTAAGAACTTTCAAATCCCACCCTCAGTGACATGCTTCCTCCAGCAAGGCTGCACCTCCTAAAGCCTCCCCAAACAGTACCACCTACTGGAACAAAATGTCCAAATGCTTGGAGGCTATGGGGGACATTCTCATTCAACCATCATACTTCACTTGCATCCCCATAGACTCATGACAATATAAAATATAAAACACATTTAACCCATCTTCAAAGTCTCTAGTCTTTTTCAGTGTCAATACTACTCAAAAGTCCAAAATCTCTCCTGAAACTCAAGTTACTCCTAAGTGTAAGCCCTGTAAAATAAAATTTTAAGATCTTTATTAAAGGTTAAAACCTCATTCAGTTTTATGTCTTACAAGGTTTAAACTAAGTTCAATATTGTATAACTGTATTAATTCAACTGTGAACCTAAAAATTTACAGCCACTTTTGAAAGAGATGTATCTTTGCTCTGGAAATTATTATCAAATACATTAAAGCTGTAATGAAATGCTTCTAATGATGTGGTTATTAAATAAATAAATAAATAAATAAATAAAATTATTTTCTTTCACTATTAAAAAAAAGCCAAATTACAGACTTCCAACACAAAATGGAACCAAATACACATTCCAATTAAGGGAGGAATGGAGGCATACTGAGAAAATACTGGATCAAAAGAAGACCAAAAACCGACAGGGCAAACATCAAATCCACTAGCTCCATGTTCGACTTCTCGGACTTTACTTCCAAAGGGCTTACCTCCAGCTTTGCTGTGTGCAGCATACATCTCTCTCTTAGGCTGGTATCACTCCCTGTATACAACTTTCCTTGGCAGGTGTCTCATATCTCTGGCATCTCAAATGCCTTCTTGGGTTGTCCACTGCTACCGGGCTTCACCTTCATAGCTTCACACAATGGCCTATCAGGGCCTCTTAGCCCATCAGGGCCTTCTTTATGCAGGGATACCCTGCTGCATGCTGCCTGGCCTTGGCAGCTCTCTGAAACCATGGAGGAAGAACCCTTTCACTGTTGCATCTTCATGCCTCTAAAACCAGCACCACATAAATAAATAACACTGCCAAGTTTGGCTGCTGGCCTGGGGTGGACTCTGGCCTACTTCATTCACATCCACAGTACCAGCAACTTTTCTAAGCTGTGCTTTTCTAGGAATAGAGATCTTCCAGCAGAGACAGGTGGATCTCTGTGAGATCAAGGTTAGCCTTGTCTACCTATTGAGTTTCAGGCCAGCTGGGGCTACAGGAGACCCTGTCTTAAAAAAAAAAATCCTAGTAGTTAATCACTGTGGTGGTTTGAATGAGAAATATCCCTCATAAGCTCCGAGTATCTAAATACTGGCCCCAGTTGGTGATGCTATTTGAGGTTTAAGAAGTGCTGCCTTGCTGGAGGAAGCACATCACTAGGGGCTAGATTTGAGAGCTCTTGTAACTTCTTTTATTTTCAAAAAACATTCTATTTTAATTTTATGTATATGTGTTTATTGCATGCATGTCTGTAAGTGCACCCATGTTGTGTAATGCCCAAGGAGGTCAGAAGAGGGTGTCAGATCCCCTGGAGTTATAGGCAGTTGTTAGTCACCATGTGGGTGCTGGGAATCAAACCCAGGTCCTCTGCAAGAGCAGCCAGTGTTCTTAACTGCTGAGCCATCTCTCCAGCCCCCTCTTATGCCTTCTAGAAGATGTGAGTGAGCACTCACATCTGCTCCAACTGCCTCCTGCCATGCCTCTCCTTCCCTGATGGGCTCTTATCCCTCTGGAACTATAAACCTAATAAAATCTTCCTTCTGTAAGTTGGTCATGGAGCTTTATCACAGCAACAGAAAATTAATTTAGACAGTCACAGTATATGGTTGCACTCTTTTCGTTCATATCTGAAGTCTTCCTCACTGTGCTAACTGCATCACTAAGCTTTGTCGATTCTCAACCCGTCTCATCTCATTCTGCTCATGTCTCACCTGCTGATTCACACCAAGCTTTTATATACCACTTTTACAAAGACTAGCAAAACATATGATTTGCACCTAGACAGACTTTCCATTATTATAATCCACAAATGGCACTTTTATATACACCCAAGGTTACTGTCACCTGCAAATACTAAATTGTTCTTTACTAATGAGACTGATCATATGGAGATGCGATGTTGACATGAAAGAGCTTGCACTGTACAGTGCAAAGCCTTTATTGTATTATATTATCTCCTACTGAGTCGTCCCGTGTTTCTTCCTTAGTGCTGAAATTCTTTGCATCCAGAGTGCTGGAATTAAAGGTCTGCGTCACTATGCCTATGTAGCCCATGTTCAGAATATTTAAGTACTGTGATAAATGGCAAGAGGCAAGACAAACACAGGATGAGAACCAAAAAACAAATGAGAGTACAAGTTAACAAAATGTAATCTTAAAAATGAACAGAAGTCAGCTATATTACTAAGGATTTAGAAGCACTGTGGAGCATGGCAAGAGAGGGTCACTTTTTAAAGCAGGTGATAGCATCTTTCAAATCTTCATTTGTTTCATTGTGTGCTTAGGTCTTCTTTATGAAGAATAATTCTCAGCTCAGTGTGCTGGCACCTGCTTATAACCAGAGCACTGGAGAAGTTGAGAAGGGAATCAAGCTAAAGGCCAGCTTGGTTACATGGTGAGACTATGTCTCAAATAATAGTAATTATTATTTTTATAATGACTTTAAAAGTGAAATAGATATGGAAAACAGGAAGAAAATAAAGCCCCAAATAAAAAGGAAATTAATAAGGCTCCAGAATGCTTTGCTACCTGTAGATCAAGAACACAGATATGGACTGGAGAGATGGCTCAGCAGTTAAAAGCACTTCCTGCTCTTGCAGAGGACAGGAGTTCAGTTCCCATGACCCACCTGGTAGCTAACAACTGTCTATAACATAGTTCCAGAGGATCTAATACCCTCTTCTGGACTCCACAAGCATTGCACAACTTGGGTACACTTATACACATGCAGGCAAAACACTTACACACGTAAAATAAATTTAAAAAAAAAAACCCCAAATCATGGGGCTAGAAAGATGGCTCAGCAGTTAAGAGCACTGCCTGCTCTTACAGAAGACCTGGGTTCAGTTCTTAACACCCACATCTTGGCTGACAACCACCCTAACTCCAATTCTAGGGGTTCCAACACAGGTGTACTTACACACATGCAGGCAATACTTTCATGAACATAAAGTAAAAAATAACGAAATACTTTTTAACAAACCAAATCAAACCAAACAAAAACAATAACACCAACAACAACAACAAAAAAAAAAAACCACAGACATAGCTCCTGGAAGCTTGGCAGAGGCCCTACCCTAGTCTTCCTTTTAGAACACCAAGTCTAGCAAGATCACAGGTGGCTGGCAATTTTGGTTGGTTGGTTGGTTAGTTGATTGGTTGGTTTTATGAGACAAGAGTCTCCTTGTAGCCTCCACTGGCTTAGAACACCACATGTAGACCATGCTGGCCTAGATGTCACAGAGATCTGTCTGACTTGACCTCCTGAGTGCTGGGACTAAAGGTGCGAGCCACCATGCCCAGCTTGTGACTCACATTCTTAGAAGCATTAGGCGAAACTATTTAAGGCTTCATAAGACTAAGTACAGGCTAGACTGCTTAAATATTGTAGAAGCTTTGAGAACACAGTAGAGAAATCTAAAACAGGTAAATATCTCTGTTCACCAAGAATGTAGCTAAACAATGCTGATGAATGATATAGTTCAGGAAGCTATGGAAAGGAACACTGGGGGCATTAAAATGATATGACTTTCCTGAAGGGCAATGTAGTAATAGATATGTTTAATTTGGTATAGTAGCCATTGAGTTACTGTGCTAGTGTGCTAGTGATCTAACTCTGAGGATCTATACTGTAGAAATAGATATGAATTGAAGAATAAACCAAGAAACCCTTTACTTTCAAATATACTCTTTGTATATGATTTTTAAAAATAAAATCATGACTATTTAAAAGACCCAAATTTTTATGAATAGAGAAATTAAGTAAAATAAAGCATATGCCAGTTTGGTATTTATTAAGAGTTTTCTTCTTAGTGTGAAAAAATACTTGAATGTATATATTAGGAAGCCAAATAATAAATAAAAGAATAAAATTATATATCTTCAGAAATGACAATGACTTTTTTCTTTGTACTTTATTATATTTTCTAAAAATGTCTTACTGTCCTAATCAGAGAAAAATTCTAATATTTCTATAAAAATATGTCTTATATCAAAATATCACCAGCAGTTGTTTCACCCAGGATGTGGTAATATGATTTTTTTTGCATTTCTCTATACTTCGCATATGTTTATAAACTAGTAAATATTTAAAAATTAGTACTTTGTAATCAGAAAGTATCCACTTTTAAAGGAAAGTAATAATATCATATGAATTATTCTAAATTCTTTTTTATTACATTTGTGTGTGTGTGTATGTGTGTGAGTGTGCCACAAGTGCCATGCACATGTGTGGAGGCCAACAGACAACTTGTATGAGTCAGTTCTGTACAGAAATATGAGACAAGATCAATGATAGAAAAAATGGGAAAAGGGATTTGGCAGCAGGTTTTCTGGAACAGTCAGTGAGGACCTCAATACTAGATCCTACTTCACCTACATAGCAATAAAGCAGCAAGATCTCCCAGTCACTTTCCTGGCCACCATTCAGCCAAAGTAGGCACCAGGGAGAGTCCAAGGCCTGGATGCCAGAAGTACGAATGGTGGGCAAGGGGGAGTGGGAGGAGGAGGAAGGGAACAGGGAAGGGGAGAGAAATCAGGGGCCCAGCCCTGCTGAGAGTGCTCTCCTGGGTGTCACCCCATCTGTAAGGAAATCAAGAATGGGAAGAAGGACACTGACCCCTACAGAGCAAGCAGATTTATCAAAGAATAAATCTGAGCAGGCACTAGCCCCCCTCCCCACCCCACCCCCCAACACACACACAGCCTAGGATCTGGAGGAGGAGCAACCTCCCTTACCGACTGAGAGTTTTTACATGCCAGGTGCACTCAGGATCTAATATTTCTCCATCAAGTTCTCTCTTCTGCCTGGTGGGTCCCAGGGATGAACTCAGGTCTTCAAGTTCGGCAGCAAGCACTTTTACCTGTTGAGCCATCTCACTAGCCCAAATTATCCCCAGTTCTTAACAGTTTGTAAGAAAGATGAGATTGGTATGTAGGGGGCCAGCCTGTTTTCTTACTGCAAGTGTACCCAAGGTTGAGTGCTTACTTATTAAGGAATTAGGTTTATTTAGCTTATAATTTTACAGACTGAAAATCCAAACAACCAGCAACAGGTCCACTCATCTCTAGTGAAGCCCTCAGGGTAGATGGCGTTATGATAAGGATGAATGAATGAGAGACAAAGACTTGGTGGGGGGGCCCCCCGCTGGGAGAATGGGAGGAAAGGCCAAAGATGACCTCCTACCCCACCTCTTAAAGGTATCAGCACCTCTTAATATTGTCACACCAAGAGCCAACTTCCAAACATGAACCTTTGGTAGACAAATTGCGTTCAAATGAGAGCAAAAGGAGTTCTACTACTTAGCATTTTCATTTGGCACAGCATCTGGTTCCTTGTACGATAATGAGTGTTTAATTGAAGCTGGTATAATTGGAGAAAGACACAAGACAAAGGAATTTTTAAGTGATTAAAGGCTCTCATCCAAAGAACATTGATAAGTGGATTCATGTCAAACTGTAGGAATGGTTCCAATGCTGTGCTACCCAGCTTCACCCTGTTAAAAGTTCCATTTAGATGATGACAAAAGTCACCTTTCAGTTCTGTTGCTAGGAAAACCACTAAGAAGTTGTGACTGAATCAAGATATAAAAGATTTCAAGTCAGTGAATTACAAGTAAAACAGAAAATAAATAAATGTAATAACAAATGCATTGGAAATATTTAAAAACATTTACAAAGAGAATGTTAATAGATTTACCTACTTTGACATTAAAAACCTCAATGTCAAAAAACTATCATAAACCAGGACTTGCTGTTCTTTCAAAGGACCCGGGTTCGAGTCCCAACACCCACATGGCAGCTAACATGTCCATAACTCCAGTTCCAAGGAATGTGATACCCTCTTCTGGCCTCTGCAAGACACTCTACACATATGGTACACCTACATAGATGCACGCAAAATGCTCATACACATAAAAATAATAAAATATTTTTTAAAACTATCAGAAACCTAAAAACAAAAAGATGTGGAGTAAGGGTTACTGTGCTCAGCAGGACGTGGACAAATATTATTGTGCAAAGACGTTAATATAAACAGTAAGATAAGTAGAAAATCAGCAAGGATGCAAGGGAAAAACTTCTATAAATAGGAATGATTAAGAGAAAAATTCACACTTAAAAATATTCAAATGCAAATTAAAATGAATAGCCATGATTTTTTCATACTTAAAAAGGAAACTGTAAATATAAAGTCTGTTTTTCATTCTGGAAAAGATAGGATCAAACTACCAATGGTAGCAGAAACCACTTAAGAAATTTGTCAATAAAAGTTGACAGTGGTTCAAACTTTCAATGTATCAAGCTTAGAAGTAACAGTCATGTTTGACCCAGTAATTCCACTTAATGGACTTTATCGTAAAAAATAGAGTTCCAAACCACAAAAAAAATGTTCTCTTTTAAAGAAATGCTGAAAACTGACCCAGAAATATGTACTCACAAGAAAGCAAATACATTATGGTGCATTAATACCATTGTGTCATGCAGATGTTTTTAATATGTAAATATAGTCATTCTGCATTTAAGATAATAAAATAGGGCAACAGTCTGCATCTGATATAATTTCATGCAATAAGAGATGTACTAAATGTACTGCCTCTTCCTGTAAATTTAGATGCTGCGGCCCTAACCTCTCTCTAATGGTATTTAGAAGTGAGGCCTTTGGGTGGTAATAGGGTTAGGAGAGGTTATAACTGCAGAGCCTTGTGATAGTATTAGTGTCCTTCCAAGAGGAGGAAATGGCCAGAGCTCTTTCTCTCTACCATGTGAAGACACAGTGAAAAGACAGGCCTTCAAACTGCAGAAAGCTTTCTCATCAGGAGCCAAATTGACTAGAGCTCTCATCTTGGGCTTTACATTTCTAGAGGAATGAGAAATAAATGTTTTTTAAGTCACCCAGCTAACAGTATTTTGTAATAGTAGTTGAGGTTAAGACAAATGTATTTATATTATGAAAGAAAGAAAATTTCTGGATAATAGGATTTTTCTTCTTTGATGATATCTATACCTTTCAATAAAAATTTCTTCTATAATGCAAGATAGCAAAACACAATATAGAAATTGAAAATAATGTTTATTTAGCAGCTGTTCCAAAGATTGTGGTGCCTACACCTATTTCATTTTACTATTACAACTTATTTTAGTCTTGTTGCAGGTGCTCTATGCAGAGAGATGAGATGCCAAAGCTTTCTTTACTCCAGAAAGCAATTTATTTGTGATAGCTTCTGGGCCCGTGGGTTTGCACCCCAAAGACAGAGACTCAAACAAAGAAAGACCCAGTCTTTTATACCCTCCTTTAGCTTCCTTTACAGTTTAGTTTATCTGTCTCCCATATATGGTAATATACATATCCTGATTGGGTGCTCCCATTACAAGGTCTTAACAGGCTGAACTGTGTGTGTACTGCACTCAGGACTATGGACCATACAACATTTCTTGTTTGGGGAAGGCTTCCTACCATGGTTTGCTGTCTGATGCTGTGATAAACACCATAACCAAAAGCAACTTGGGGGTTTGGAAAGGGCTTATTTTAGCTTACACTTCCAAGTAACAGTTCATCACTAAGAAAAGTCAAGGCAGTAACTCACTCAAGAACTGAAGCAGAAACCATGGAAGAGTACTGCGTACTGGCTTTCTCTCTGCTTGTCAGCTAGCCTTCTTCTATAGCCCAGCCACCTGCCTAGGGATGGCTCCACTTACAGTGGGCTGGGCCCTCTCACATCAAACACCAATCAGGACAATCTACCATACACATGGCCATAGACCAACCTGATCTGGGAAATTCTTCCACTGAAGTTCCTTCCTCCCAGGTAACTTTAGGTTGTGTGACATTGACCATTAAAATTAACCAGCGCACAGCTCTTAGGTAGTTATTATTACAATCTTATTTTATAGATTCCTAACTATTCTGATATAAAACTTGTGAAATAAAGTTGATACTCAAAATACTCATTTTAATATCTAGAACAGTGCTCAAAAAAATTGTGTTGAATATTTAAATCAACTATATGGTACTCCTTAGAGTGACACAGCAGACTTCCTAGTACAAGAAAATTAACCTGGAAAAGTAGCACAAGGGAGACCTGGCTTAGCACTGTTCATGTCTCACTTAATCTCAAATTCCTGGGCAAGAATTAAGTTCCCTGCATTTGGATGTGTTCTTTGATCACCTGAAAAGTAAGCTAAGGAGATGAATTTTCCTCAGAGTGGAAAATATGATTAGAGTTCCGCTGTGGTTCCTCCTATCTTTGAAATGGTTTTAAAAACTGTTTAAAAACTGGAATAGAGCCAGGTATGGTGGCACACGCCTTTAATCCCAGCACTTGGGAGGCAGAGGTAGACGGATCTCTGTGAGTTCAAGGTCAGCCTGGTCTACATAGTGAGTTCCAGGACAGCTGGGGCTACAGGGAGACCTTGTCTCAAAAAGACCAAAAAAGCTCTCTCCTACCTGTAGGCCTCTCTCCAGGGTAAGTCCATCAAGCCCTCTGTGCCTTGACTCCCCCAGCCTCATTCACCCTTCCATCTCTGCCCCCATTCTCTCCTCTGAGTTTGGGCCCTGCCCCATTCCTTGTCTTGGGGCCCCAGACACTTGGGGAACCAATACTGCTTCCTGATCCTTTTCATCAAGACTAACTGAATGCCTTCTCTGGGCCCCAGGAGCACTGCTTCTGGGCCTGGCCCCACCCTCACCTCCCTCTGATTCCCTGGACCTGAAAGACGCCCCAGGTCTCTCTCCTACCCTTGGCCTCTCTCCAGGGAAAGTCCAATGCGCCCACCTGCCTTGACTCCTCCATGCCTCATTCACCCTCCCATCTTCCCCCGCTGCTCTCTCCTAATTTGGGTCCTGTCCCATTCCTTGTCTTCTGGCCTCAGACACCTGGGGAACCAATACTGCTTCCTGATCCTTTTCATCCAGACCAATGGAGTGCCTTCTCTGGGCCCCAGGAGCACTGCTTCTGGGCCTGGCTCTGCCCTCATCTCCCTCTGCTTCCCTGGGCCTGCACCACCAGCCAGCCTCATTCTGGGATGCTGGGGCTGACCTTTCCTCTTCCTGATCCTTTGCATCCAGACCAACCCAGCTCCTCAGTGCAGTCCCCAGGAGTCCGTGGGGCCTCTTTCTGCCCCATCTGCCTTTGCATCTCTGGTGGCAAGGCCAACAGCTGCCCTAGACCAGCATCTTTCCTGGGCCAGGCTTCCAGGCCAGTCCAATCCCCAAATTCCTGAGGCCAAAATCATTCCTGGAGGGATCCAGACCTTAGGAGAAAGACTGAAAACATCTGACTCTCACCTGAATTGGGCCTCTGTGGGAACTCCTGAAGACAAAAGTGAGCTGGCCACTCCAATATAAAATCAAAAGGGAGAACCGGAAGCTTAGAAGAACAAGCTTTTCATGCCCAAAAAGTAAACCACAAAGACACATAAAGTTCACAAAAAGAAGAAAACCTAAACTTGAAGGGCTGAGTCTCACACAAGAATCAGAAACTACAAAACAAATTCACATGTCAAAATCACAGAGAAAAAATAATAACATGAAAAACCAAAATAACATATCCCTACCAAATACCAATAGTCCTCTAATGAGAACCCCCTAGAGATCATGCAGGACATGGAACTCCAAAGAATGATTATAAACAAGATAAAAGGCTTCAGTGAATGTAAAGAACACACACAAAAAGAAATCAAATAACTGAAGGAAGACAGGAATAAACTTCTGAATGAATCCAGAAAAGAGCTAGAAATACTGAAGACTACTTAGGCTAAATGAAGAAGGAAGTGAAACACTCAGTAAGTTAATTAGAAACGAAAGGAGGAAGCCTCACCAATAGGATGAATGAAATGGAAAACAGAATATCAAGACTGTAAGATAAAGTGGACAAACTAGACAACTCAAACAAACATTAGGAAAAAATTTAAGAAATCACAAGAATGCAACATGCAGGAATTGTGTGACAGAATAAAATGACCAAACTTACAAATCATAGGCATACAGGAAGGAGAGGAATTCTAAGATAATGGCATGGAAATGGACCCGATCTTCAACAGAATCATGGAAGAAATTTTCCCAAAATTAAAGAAAGACATGTCCATACAAGTACAAGAAGCATATAGAACACCAAACAAGCAGGACCAGAAAAGTAACTCTCCATGGCACATGATAGTAAAAACACTACACGTACAAAACAAAGAGACAATTCTGAAAGCTGCAAAAGAGAAACGAGTCACATATAAAGGAAAGCCCATTAGGATTACAGCTGAATTTTCAGTGCAAATTGCGAAAGCCAGAAGAGTCTGGACCAAAGTATTCCCAGTTTTAATGACAACAGATGCCAACCCAGATTATTATACCCAGCCAAAATGTCTATTATAGTTGAAGGGGTAAGAAAAATTTTCCATGACATAAATAGGCTGGAGGAATTCATGTCCACAAAATCAACCCTTCAGAGAGTTCTGGAAGCAATACAAAGATCTGAAGAAAGGAATGACTATACCCAAGGGGTTGC
>NW_008332852.1:2004534-2011362 GCF_000622305.1 Nannospalax galili
AACAAAGCCCCTATTTTCACCCTGCACAAAAGTCAATTCCAAATGGCTCAAAGACCTCAATGTAAAGCCTGAAGCTCTGAAACTATTAGAAGAAAACCTACAAGATATAGGCATAGGAATGGATTCTCTAAACCGGACATCAATTGCTCAGGAAACAAGGGAAAGAATTAACTAATGGGACCTCATTAAACTAAAAAGCTTCTCTACATCAAAGGAGACAACCAAGGAAGCAAACAGAAAACCCACAGAATGGGAGAAAATCTTCACCAGCTGCAGTCACCACCAGCAGCGGCCACTCTTCCGTTCTCATGGGTGCTGCTCCTTTGTTCTCACAGACGTCGAGGCTGCTCCTCCGCTCACCCTGGGCTGAGGCTGCTCTTCTGCCTGCCCTGGAGTGAGGCCGCTCTTCTTCTTTCCCTGTGCTGCCTCCTGTCATCCCGCTTCTGCCCGGTCCCAGACCCCAGGGCTGGTGAGGAGACTGTGTCAGTGGAGCTGCATTCAGACACAGGAGACAGGTTCATTGACACAGGTTTGGTTTATTGCAGGAAGTCACAGGCTTAAATAGGCACAGCAAGTAGGATACCTTATTAGCATAACAGGTTTAGCATCCTATTAGCATAACAGACTTAATGTCCTATCACAGAATAGCAGGTAGGATGCCTCATTAGCATACTGGGTTTAGAATACAGAACCTGGATTCCCGGAAACCGCATGACCCTGTTTCAATATCTAAGTGTTGCAATTTTGAATTCCAAAGGTTGTGATTAGGGAGTGACGAGCTCTAGGCATCAGTCTCATGATCTGCCAATGGGAGCAAATGTCACAAGGTGTTTCTTGTGGCTCCAGCAGTTGGGCTGTTGCCTTGGGCCTGCTGTATGGCTGTCAATAAGACTTTCACCCTAGGCTCAAGCCTGTCTCCCACAACCAGTGACACATCCAACAGAGGTTTAATAATAAGAATTTATAACGAACTCAAAAAACAGAGAACCAATGACAAGAAGCAACCCAATTAAAAGATGAACTAAGGAGCTGAACAGAGAGTTCTCAAAAGAAGTAAAGATTTTGTAACTTTCATTTTCTCTCCCCCCCCATTGAGAGAGAGAGAGAGACTTCTAGATTCCTGGCACACAGAAGACTACCACTGTGTTCAGATGATGCTAATCCTATCTGTGGCACCTGTGCTGTGCCTCACTTAAGGGCATCTTTGGAAGCATGGTAAGTAGGATGCTAGATCTTTGGGTCCCAGGAGGCTCCCTCATGTGACACCTACTATTTAGCTGCCTACCATGGGTCAGCCCTTCTGCTCAGGCACACACCAGCTGGGTGAAGTGATTCTCTGATTTGATGCAGGCTTAGGGGGTCTTCTTTTCTCCCTGATGTTTCCTTGAAGCTACTCAGCAACTTTATAGACCATAGGTCTTTAACACAAACCTATTTCTAGATTGCTGGCATACAGAGGGCTACCACTGTGTTTAATAGTCCACATTTCTTTCCATCCTTGTCACAAAGCTTTTTCAGATAAGAAAACTCAGGTGCCCACCTGCCTCAGTCCTAAGGCAGAAACTAAAGCAGAAAACCCAAGAGACAAATTATCTAACCACTTGAGGGAGAAGCATACATCATTGGCTATTGACAACTTGGTTGTGATTTTTTTTTTGAATACAAGTTTAATTTCTTTTTATTCACAAAATTACAGAAATTAAGTTTAACTTAACTTCATATGCATGTTGTTTTTTTAATTTTTAAAAAAATTTGTATGGCATAATAGGCTTTGCTAAGTTTCGCTTTGGCATCTAAATAAGCAAATATAAAGTGTTATGACAGCAGCAAGAAGCTAATGCAGGTAGAGGTACACCTGGAAGTGCAATAAGCTAGTCATAAAGTATGAGCTAGAGTTTTAAAATAACGAGTAAAAGTAGGCCAGGTGCGGGGGTGCACATCTTTAGTTCCAGCACTGGGGATGTAGAAGCAAGCAGATCTCTGTGAGTTACAGGCTAGCCAGGGCTATATAGTGAGACCCTGTCTCAAAACAAAACAAAAACAACAACAAAAGTAATGAAGGTAATATAGCTGCATAATTCAGCACCATGAAGATGCTAGTTTTAGGAGTGGGGGTAGGGGGATTGGGATGGGGGAAGCAGTCAAGTTGGTAGTATTTGCCTCAAATGCACAAAGTCCTGGGTTCTCAGCTACACAACAAGTTCCAGGGCAGCCTAGACTATAGGAGATTCTGTCTAGAAAAAAGCAGTTTCTCCATATTCCAATCCCACTTTCCCAGAGTAACTTATGCTAACACAAATACTGTTCAGTGTTCCAATATACTGTTTTTCTTCATTTTGTTAATTGCAGCAGAGTATTTCAGATATGATATGTTTCAAATAATTTGTGACCTATGGTGGATTTGTTTCTAATTTTTGCTGCCATAAGCAATGAGTCATTGGACATTCTTGTATGTATACTATTCCATATTTATGCTCCTCCACCTATTTCTAGAAGTGGGTTAGAAGTTATTCACACCTCAATTTTAATAAAATTTGTAAGAAATACCTTCCAATAGTGCTATTTGAGCAGTTATAAATGAACAGTTTTCCAGAGGTCCAGAGAGTGCATTTTCCCAATGCCCTGTCAGTGGTGTATTCTGCCAATCTTCTAAATTGTTATCAATCTGATGAATTAATAATGATACCACATTTTGAAAAGTATGTTAGTATGACAAGCATCTTTTAATGATTTGGTTTCCAACTGCAATTCTCTTTACTGAACTGTTTTGTTTATATTCTTTATACAGCTTGGAATTTTGCTATTTTTTTTTTTAGGAAAGCCCTAAATCTTAGGAATCTGAAGTTTTACCATGTACAAACCTGTAAATTTATTTGAAAAAATTATAAGTAATTTGTATATTTCTGTGCAGAAAAATTCTATCTTTTAGTCTGTGCATTTCCTCTTAGAAAAGCATGTTAACTCCAGGATGGTGAATTATCTCTGGTATATTTTTTCAGAGCTTGTATAGATTTACTCTGTGTTTAGTTTTTTTAACTATTTATTTATTTATTTATTTATTTTATTTTATTTTTGTGTGTGTGTGTGTGTGTGTTTTGCCTGCATGTATGTAAGTGCCCCCATTTCATGCAATACCTGCAGAGGCCAGAAGAAGGTGTCAGATCTGCTGGAACTGGAGTTACACTCAGTTGTTAGCTGCCATTTGGGTATTGGGAACGGGAACTGAACCCAGGTCTTCTAAAGGAGCAGCCAGTGCTCCTTAAATGGCCGAGCCATTGCTCCAGCCCCTCTTTTGGGGGGCTTTTATTCTCCATTTGTTTAATAGAACAAGTGTTAGAAACTGACCAACCACAAACAGTGTAGCACATATTGACTTTTCTACTCTTTCTCCTCTTTCTTGCTTCCTCTCTCTCTCTCTCCTCTCCCCCGCCTCTCTCTCTCTCTCTCTCTCTCTCTCTCTCTCTCTCTCTCTCTCTCTCCATCATCCCTCCCTTGTTACTTATTTTTAAGTTTTGAATTGTCTGAATCTGGCTGTTTCTCTGATTTCCAACTATTCTCTATTGACTCATAATAACACATTTCATACTTTCATCTCTCTCCTTCGGTCATGAAGACACCTGAGTTTTCACTCTGATCCTGCTTTTTTATTATAAATTTAATCCTTTTAGTTGTCAATTGTTATTTGGGCCCAATTCCTTCCCCTTTTCTTCTATAAGTTAATTATGAAAGGTTCGTTGTTTCTGTTTTTTTACATTTTTAAATATATTTTATCAGAGAATGCTATGAAACCTCTAATTTAACTTTCTTTTTTTGGTTAGTGTCCAGATGATTTTTGTGAATGTTTCATGGGCATATGAGCATGTTTATTTTTGTTTGATGACTATAAGACTGTTTAAGTACCTTTATTCTTAGCATGTTTAGCTTAGTATATTTGCCCAAATTCTTTTGATGCATGATTATTGTTATAGCAGTTCAACAACATGAAGGTATTAAAAATGGTACTTTCAAGCTGGGTGTGACAGTGCATGCCTTTAATCCCAACAATCAGGAGATAGAGGCAGGTGGATCATTGTGATATCCAGGTTGGCCTGGGATGGTCTACATGGTGAGTTCCAGGCCAGCCAGGCGTGAGACCCTGTCTCAAAACAAACAACAAACAAACAACAAATAAAAAAGGTAGTTTTACCTGGCCATGTTTGCACACTGGAGAGCACACTAGACTGCTGAAAATGGTGGTTTCTTCTTATACCTATGCTGTGTCTGCATGCTATTAGTAAATTCTGTAGTGTTATTTTGACTTGGCCAGTATTTTGGATTTCTGAGCATCTTCGCATTAACATTTTCACAGCTGCATTGTTGGTATGGGAGGCTTCATTATCTTTTCAGCTTTTTTGTGCATTCAATGCTTAGTTGTGATGTTGTCTCATGATTTCAATCTGAAATGTCTCCCACAGGCTTGTATTTTGAACATCTGGTTCCTAACCTGTGGTGCTATTTTGAACTCTGTGGAGCCTTTAAAAGCTGGAGAGAAGCTGATAGAATTAGGTTACAAGGGACGAGCCTTCGAAGGTTATACCTGCCCCCGCCTTCTGCAGCACATTGTTTTCCTGGTCTTCCACAATGTGAACAGCTGCTGCTGCTGCCATGAACTGCAACATGCAGTCACCACTTACAGTGGATGAAATTTTATGAAGCTGTGAATCAAAATGAACTTTTCCACCCTTACGTTGTTTTCTGTCAGGTATTTGGTCACAGCCATTGAAAAAAAAATAGCACATAATATGTCTATGAGTTGTTTAAGGCTCATTAAGTGATATTAATATTACAACTTTCTCTTGGTTTGGTTTTCTTGTGCTTAAATTTAGAAATTTGTTTCTTGATTTAAATATGTTTCTTGTTATTTAATTTTAGATATTAGTCACTTATCTTAAAATTAATCTGCAATGCTTCCTTGGTTGTGTTGAAATTTTTTGATGAGAGGAGGTAACAGTGCTTCCCACTGTGCCAAGGAAATTGGAATGTGGTGAATGGTGGTTTCTTACATGAGTTCTTTGTTCCCCCTTTTCAAATTCCATCAACCAGACTGGACTGAAATTTTGTAAGGAAGCTATAATTTATTAAATTGCTCTGCAACTGGCCTATTTGGGGGTGGTAATATGTTAATAGCTATTTCTGTTGTGAATTGGGATTCTAAAAGAAGGAGAGCTATTTGAACAAGAATACGTGAGTATTTTTTCCTTGCTATACAGGACACAAGTGTTTTGTTTGTAAATAATTAGTAAGATTCTACTGACAGATGTATCCCTTATGAAACTTTTGTAGAAGGACACATTCATAAGCCCCAAAACTGTGCCACAAAATTGTGTTCTATTAAGAGGAACAAAAGTAGAAAGGTGCAACAAGAAATAACTTCAGGGAGAGATTAGTTGGCTGTTTTAAAGACTATTATATGGAGATTTCTTGCTTTGTGATGATAAGGTTATGTTAATAACATATTTCAATTTCGTTTCCATTTAAAATAGATAGGCTAGCCATTGTGAATAAGTTTCAAAGTATAGAAACAATTCAACTTTACTATGCAATAATATAGTAAAAGAATCTGACAGGATGAAATCTGCCTAATTAGGATCCCAGTGAGTGCATGGAGGAATAGATTTTCTACTTTATTTAATAACAGTCTTAGTTTTCAGTTAATTAATTAATTTTTTATTTTGTATGTGTATTTTGCCTGCATGTATGTAGGTTCACCTGTGAGTGCAATGCCCACAGAGGCCAGAAGAGGGCATTGTATTCCTGGAACTGGAGTTACAGACAGTTGTTAGCTGTCATGTGGATGCTCAGAACTGAACCCAGGTCCTCTGCAATGCTCTTAATTGCTGAACTGTCTCTACAGCTCCAACAGTCTTTTTATTTTTACTTTTTTAATGTATTTTACAGCAGGCATATTTCACCAGATTAAACTCTCAATATTGCTCATGCCAGTCATCAAATGATAATTTCTGATGAATAATTTCCTCTTTCATTTAATTTTTAAATAAAACATTTCTTGGAGAAAAGCTACTGTTAAGATCAACAGCATAATTCACAATACAGTTACAAAGGGTCCACATACATATCTCACTCAGGTTCCTCATGTTATAAATTAGGAAACAGAGACCCAGAAAGTTATGTCACTTGGTCAAGTCTGCAGAGTCAGTCAATGTCATGGACTGGACTGGAAGCAATGACTCTGGTTGCCTGATAATTAGTATTTTACCCTAACACTGGTGATGTGCAATGTATTCCAGAATGCAGATTAAGGCTCTTTATGAGGCAGGAGGTTATGAGAGGACTTGCTTGAACAATGGAAGCAATGGAACTAAAAGATCACATTATCTAGTATTACAGTGTACTCAGTAAAAGCTATTCCTATTCACAGACCTTCCTTCTAATGAGAAAGCTATCGTGATACAGTCCAGACATGCTCATAATTCTATTTAAGAAATAACTCTATTTCTAATATGGTAAAGACCATATGCCATATTCTAAGATTCCATTCATTTCCTACTAAACTAATATTAATTGGAATATTTAATATTTCAACATCACTTTATAAATTGTATGATTTCTTAATGACTACATGTGAAAAACATGTTACTTTCATGTCTTTTAAACTGTGTGAATGCTCTCAAGTCATATGTACTTCATGAACTGATTTCTGTTCACTTAACATTATGTTTATAGTTTATCTTTGAAGTGTTTATACCATCCTACTTGTGGCTGTTTTGAATTTCAGAGTTTGAATTTATTGATCTTTATACTTGATTTTTTTTTTTTTTTTTTTTTTTT
>NW_008332852.1:2011502-2017367 GCF_000622305.1 Nannospalax galili
CCAGGCTGGCCTCGAACTCACAAAGATCCCCCTGCCCCTGCCTCCCAAGAGCTGGGATTAAAGTCGTGTGTATACTTGATTTTTTTTTTTAAAGAATCTTTCACTAACCCAGTGTGGTAGCACACACTTTTAATCTCAGCATTTGGGAGGCAGAGGCAAATGGATTACTGTGAGCTTAAGGCAAGCCTGGTCTACATAGTGAGTTCCAGGCCAGGTAGGGCTACAGGGAAACCCTGTCTCAAAACAACAACAACAAAACAGAAATGAATCCCCTTTCCAGTGCAAGGTCACAGATATTCCCTAACACTTAAACTAATTTAATGTTTTCACATTTCACATTTGTGTCTTTTATTCACTTGTAATTCACTCATGTTGCATTGTTTGAAGTTGAGATACAAGTTTATATGGTATTTAGATCCAACCCAACTTTCCCAGAGCTATTTCTCTACTGTTTTGTAATGCCATATTTATGTGATTCCATTCCCTGACCTCACTAATTCCATCTGTTTATTTAACCCTGAACTAATGTCACACTGCTCTAATTTCTATAGCTTAATAATTGATATCTTGATTTCTGGTGGTACTGGTCATCCTTCTATTTTTAGTGTGAAATTTTTAAAAAATTATTTTTATTTTATTTTAGGTGTATGAGTATATTGCCTGCATGTATACAAGTGCACCCATGTTGTGCAATGCCTTCAGAGTCAGAAGAGGGCATCAGATCCCTTGGAACTGGAGTTATAGATAATTGTTAGCTGCCATGTGGGTGCTGAGACTCAAGCCTGGGTCCTCTGCAACAGCAGTCAATACTCTTAACTGCTGAGTCATCTCTCCTGCCCCCTTAGTGTGAATTTTGATTTATTCTTTCTAGAGCAAATAACAGAAGCAAAATTTTCAGAACAAATTTTGAACTTCATGGGAGCTTTTAAGATAACTAGTTACGTTACTATTACTGCAGTGTAGTACGGAAGGTATCTGGCAATGTGCTGGCACCTTTCAGAAGTGGCATGATATTCACAATCTCTGAGACTCAGTTTCCTCATCTGTAATATAAACTTAGTCACTGGTATATAAAAGTTGCTATTTTGAGATAGGAAGGCAGAAGGATGATGAAAAAGAGAAAAGTTTTTCCTGAAGTTCTTCATCTTAGGGGATACTATTGGTAGGGAACTATAGCAACAGAGGGCAGGATGGAACTGAACAGGACAGGCATGTCAGATCATGTCCCAAGTATCTATAGACAAGCACTTCTCCAGTGGGATTTTGGTGTCTCATCCGAGGTGTAATACTTAGTCTTCTGAGGAAATAGCGACAGCTATATAACCTGATTTTTTTGAAAGACCTGTAAAATTGGATTAAATATGTGTACATTTCTATGTTTATGCAATTGCCCTTGAATGTGCCTTTTCCTAGGAAAGTCATAACTTCTGTGCTTTACACAGATGACAAAATGTGTGTCGTCTAAAATCCCACAATAACAAGGCCGCCTACACAATACAAGACGTGCTTTGTGCAACGTGGAGGGGTGAGGATTCTTAACAGCAAATATAACTCCAGTTTGGAGATTCCTGCTGGATTTCATTATGTTTAGTTCTTGGTCACACTATCTAGATAAAGGCTTAGTAGTCTTTCTTCATTTTGGAGCTACAGAGCATAGGTCACTGTCAGTATTGTTGACTGCCACTTAACAACAAACCCTCACCTTTCATCAACTTGGGATTCCTACTGTGAGTAGAGAAGTAGGATAGACTCCCCAGAAATGTGCATTCAAGATAGCTGAAATGAGGAATTAAATCATGTATGACATTTATTTATTTATTTATTTATTTATTTATTTATTTATTTTTGAGAACCAACAAGAAGGTATTGGAATCCTACAATTTAAAAAAGAAATAAAGTATATAAATTATTATAAAACATCTAGCTGTCATCATCTCATTCAATGCTTCCAGTGAACCCTCCACTATGAAATCAAGCTACAGAACACCTTTCCCAAATGACAGTAAGCTAGAGCTGGGATTTATTTTATTTTTTAATATAATACTTTTATTAATTATTTGAGAATTTCATACAGTATATTTTGAGCATTGTTCACTACCCACTTCTCCCACATCTGCTCTCAGATCCACCCTGAGGGACTAGGACACTGGCAGGCAGACAGATAGGAGAAAGACCATGGATTAATAGTAAAGATGCTAATACCTGACTTTTTCTTCACAAAGGCCTAGAGGCCGTTTCTCCTTAGGCCAGAGCCCCCTCTTTCCAACTGGCCCAAACCAGTTTAGCCAAGGAGGTCATGAACATAACTCAGGTTGGAACTGTGGGTCTATCAGCCCGCTCTTTTTTAATTTAAGATGACAAATCAAAAATTGGGGGAGGGGAACTTGCCCTATACCAGCAAGAACATTTAAAAGGTCCAGGCCCTCTTGTGTGAGGAGAGTGGGGGGAGGAGGGAATAGGGATGACAGACTTGGGAGTTTTTTTTCAGGTTCTGAAACCCCTCTCCACTCATGGAGAGTTTTTCTGTGTGAATGAATGTGTGTTTCTTTACTTTTAATGAAGTCTAAGATTCTTCCTACCTTTTAAAGCTTTGGTTCATGGAGAGAATGAATCTGATCAAGGCCCCTTGATGGTAAGATCCCTCAATGGTAACACCCCCACCTACCTCCCTAATTTAATGTCTTCTTTTTGATTTTTTTAATCATCCATCACATTTAATTTGTGCTGCCCATATACTCATGGCTGTGGAGCCATCCACTGGAGCATGGTTGACCTACAGGGGCTACACCCTTAAAGAAAACTGAATCTCCCTCTTCCAGAAGCCAACAACTCTCAGTTAGCTCCTCACTTAGGGATGGGGACTGGTGATCCCTTCTCAGAGCTAGGAATTAAACCAAAATAGCCTTTCTGGAAAGATATGTTCTTTTCCACCAGACTTTGCTGCCTATATAAATTTAAAACTCTTAAAAGATAAAATCAAAGCCAGGAGTGTGGCATACATCTTTAATCCCAGAACTCAGGAGGCAGAGGCAGGTGGATCTCTGTCTTTGAGGCAAGCCTACATAGAGAGTTCCAGGCCAGCGGAGACTACGGAGAGACCCAAATGTAGCAGGAGGCCTCCAAAGATGGTGTGGACTCAGAGCCCTGGGATTCAGCGAGAATTCACTTCTTGGTCCGCAAATAGCCCGGCAAAAGTAGCCCACGCCTCCGTACCCTGCTCCCGAGCCCAGTGACTGCTGACAGACTTCGTGGTGTGGGCCAATCAGAAAACGATAAGCTGACTAAAGGGACTTGGGGGCGGAGAAAAGGGCAATATAAGGCCTGCCCCCTCCTGCATTAAATGAGCCTACAGCACCTCGCCTAGTGCTTGCTTCTACCTGACTCCCCTCAGAGTCTGTGTGTCGTGACTCTGCGCCTCTTGCCCCCCTAATTGGCAGGGGACCCAATCCAGGTTAGGGTCTTCACAGCTGGCCTGAGGAGAACCCATTACAAGAACCTGTCTCAAAAATAAATAATAAAAAAAAAATTGTTACTTTCAATAATTCTTATTCCTTTCATTGTACTTTTTTATTTCGTGTCAGTAGTGTTGAGTTGTGAAGTGTTCCTAAAGAAATCCAATCTGGAAATCTGATTTCATACCTGATTATCATATAAAGTAAAAGCAGTTCTTTTTGTAGTTTTGTTTGTTTTTGTTTTGACAGGGTCTTCCATTGCAGTCCAGGTTAGCTTGGTACAGATGATCTTCAGCTTCAGCCTCTTGAGAGCTGGTATTGCAGGTGTGTGCCCCCACATCTGGCTAAAATCTCCAGTTTTGATGCCTTAATTTCAATTCTGTAATGGCCTTGAGCTTTATCCCCTCTTGTCACCCACTGTACTGCATAGCAGTTGTGAGATTCTTGGTCTAGTCTGCTACTATATGCCAGGCACTTTGATGTCAGGAGTTGCTGTTTTTTCCAGGAATTAGCACTATTCTTGATACATATGGACCCTGAAGAAATGTTTGCAGACCGAGTAAATGATAAGCAGTTACAACCTGAATACTTTTCAGATTCCTCATTTTACTTATTACTGGGGTTGAAATAAGTTGAGTCTAACTGCTAAAGACCTACATTCATTGTGTGGTAGGCACTATAACCCTTGTATCCAGAATCTGTACCTACTCTTGTCAATATGTATAACTGAAGGTTATGAATTTTAAATAAGGAGAGTCCACCTATAGAGAGAACAATTCCAGATACATTCTGTTACGTTACCTAGTGACATCATGAGAAGGTTTTCATTTCAGTTTCATCTAGCAAAAACAAAGCACATCATTGTTCATATCTGATGCACATCAGTGCTGGGACAACGAACAGTGTCTTAGCACCTACATGAGATGGGCATTATTGATAAGCACTCCCATTATAGAAACACTAACACAAGGCAATTTGCTAAACTAGCACCCCTTGCAAACCAAAACTAGACAAACAAGCTGATGCATTTGAAGACTTAAGGGAAAATAATCTTGGTGGAAATAGAAATGAGTCTACACTGGGTATTTGGGACATGTTTAGTTCCTCTGAAGCAAGCTCTGTGGTTCATGATGAGATGGAAGACCCAGGACATTCTACCTCTCCTGCTGGAGAACATGGTCATCCACAGGTTGGATGGCTTTGTCTGGAAGGATGATCTCTTCCTCTGACCCACTGACTATCAAGAAATGACCACCAATGGTTTCAAAGAAACTGCAAGAAATTTCATTAACACATTAACCCTAGTAAAGCAATAGATGAAAGAGCTTTCCAAAAATAGCCTTCAGTTTTTCTGTGATCTGATGACCACATTCACTCCATCATGCTCACTACTGAGAAATCTTCATTCCTACTTTCCCTGCCTGTCCTGGCTTACCTGGATGATACGCTCCCATACCTGCACCTACATAGCCCTATACTCAGAAGCACTGGGACTCCAACTTTCTTCTATATTTAGTGCTGACCTAGAGTCTAGCTTCAACCACTTTACTGAGCGGACTCTACATTGTCCTTAACCTTCTGCCTTTTGTAATCTTGCTACAGCATCTATGAAGACTCCAGGCTTGAGGTCAAACCCAGTATGCTTTGTTCTGTGCCTGAGGGGGGGGAGCGGATAGGAACCACTGTGTCCCCACATCTTCCTGCTCCCCTCAAAGTGCCTAATAAGTGTATGCTATACTAATGACATTGTGGCAAAAAGAAGGTCTTTCAGATGGAAGTGTGCTTCTGAGCATTACATTTCACTTGCCCTATATTATATTCTGAATATCATGCATGATCATGCTGGGCAGTACAACTCTGCTGGGCACATGAGAAATGTCCCAGACTCACCAGGGGAAAGGGTCACCTAGTGGCAAGGACCACCTGCCTTTTTGCTTCTAGCTACCCAATGCCCTAGAACAAACTTTTCCTTATACTCTCAAGCTAAATAGTTGCATCCCGTGCCTCTTTCTCTTACCCCTGCACTTGAAAATGCTTTGGAAGGGGATGTAGTAAAGGCTTGTAAATGCCCCACACAGGTGACCTTGAGACAGGGATATGCCCTTGATGGGTGGAAGTCCCAGTCTTACTTTGGACTATAATAAGATGATAAAACTATTACTTCACTAGAAGTTTCTTTTGGTCTCATAAAATACAGAAAGTAAGCTTCACTGTTACAGACAAATGGATAAACTGAGAATAAAATTGAGAAAGAATACATGTGAACCTATTTGGGGCTCGGAAGAAACATAGTGAATCAGGCAGGAGATATCTCATTTAGGAGATAGCAACGGTCATGACAAAAAGATAATGAATCTTTTCTAATCCTGGAGGCCAAAATGCCATTAGAATATGCATAATTATTTCCCTATAT
>NW_008332852.1:2017453-2026390 GCF_000622305.1 Nannospalax galili
AATTTTTTCCCAATATTAAAAAAAAAAAAAAAAAAAAAAAAACGAAGGGACTGAGTTCCAAAGAACTGAATCTGTTTAAGGTAGCCCTACTGGTTACAGGGCATCAGCTGAGATCTTCTGGCTCTCATTTTCTTTTTCCAACTCTAACTACTGTCTCAAGAAGGATTTTGTGGAAAAACCTGCATTAAAGCAATAAATTTAATACTTTGTTTTTTTTGTGTAAGGCAAAAATGCCCTGTGGACACATAATACTCTTAGAATTCTTTCAAATCTGTTTAAGGTAGCCCTACTGGTTACAGGGCATCAGCTGAGATCTTCTGGCTCTCATTTTCTTTTTCCAACTCTAACTACTGTCTCAAGAAGGATTTTGTGGAAAAACCTGCATTAAAGCAATAAATTTAATACTTTGTTTTTTTTGTGTAAGGCAAAAATGCCCTGTGGACACATAATACTCTTAGAATTCTTTCATAAAACTAAATTATCCTTGAAAATTATTAAAAGATTGTATTCAGATTCATTTGTTTTGCTGATTAATATTTTCTGCAGAAGTTATTAACTACTATAAAGAACATTTTCTCCATTCTGCTAGTAGTTAAATATGCTTCCTCATTACAGAAACAAAAACAGTATGCGGAATTAAATGGCAGCTTTAATGATTATAACTAAAACCAAATGTGAAGGCATAGATAAATTATATGTAAATGGAATCACTTTTCAGACAAATTATATGATGCACCATTTAGCTTTTAGCAATAATTGCTTTATTTGATGATTTGTTGATTCTTAACTATACGACTATTAAGAGTTTTATTATTGATGAGTGAGAAAATAAAAAAAGCTAAGAAAACTTACCTTATGTTATTATTTATTGTTTTTTATTAATAAGGAAACCTTTTCAATTAATAAGAACCAGGCTTAGAGATTTGTTTTTGTAACCACATTAAAAAGGGGATTATTCATCCAGTCCCTACCCTCCAAGTAGTGAAATATGTGTGAAAATTACTTAAGCTGCGGTCTTTTCTGAAGTCTAGTAGCAGTAACATTCTCAGAACCCCCTACTAGGCCACAGAAAATGTGCTTTAATAGGATCATTCTGACAGTGTTAGTGCCTTATTGCTCTTTGTAGTTCTCAGTAGTTACAAATTAGATTACAGAATCAGCAGTCATTGAGTCTTAGCCTCCTTCCTTTCCCAGGCTGGCAATTTATCCAAGGACACACAAGAAGACATGCAATGCCCTTCTCTGCCATTTTTGTTGAAAAAAGAAGAGAGCAATAATTTGTATTTCTTGAAGCAAATAGCATGCCTCCTTGTGCTAACTTTATTTTTTATTTGCTGTATTGTTGATGCTTTGACATCTTAGAGGGTCATGCTAACCTGGAAATGCTGTCCTGCCCCTGTGGAGGGACAGCAAAGGGACATACACAAACAAACCAGTTCCAAGCATCACCTTTATCTCACACAGCAAGACATGTTTCCCATTCCTGAGTCCTCCCAAGGTGAAGGCATTGGACAACTAGAGATTACCTCCATGTCCCAGAGACCACGAAAATGATGCAAACCCACCATCTGAACTGTTCACCCCATCCTGCCTTATCTTTCATTGTAAGTCACAGTAGAGGCTTCTAGCAATGCTTCCTCCACTCCTTGCCTCCTGCCTTGGTCTGGGTACCCTGTGTAGTCTGGCATGACATGCCCCCTTCTTTTGAGAACTGTGAGCAAGGCAGTTCTACTTTCAAAGGCCACTGTTTCATGACTGCCACCTTACCTTATGTGGTGCAATTCTCAAATCTTGAAACACTCATGATGTTCTGTTCAAACGCTAGTAGAGGAAAGGGAAAGAAGTCTTAGTTCCTTTTTCTGTTGCTGTGATAAAAATACTCTGACAAAAGCAATTTAAGGAGAAAGGGTCTATTTTGGTTCATAGATACAGGCTACAGTCCTTCAAGGCAGGGAAATCACAGTGGCAAGAACCTGACACAATGGGTCACATCACATCCACAGTCAAGAAGCACAGAGAATCGAATGCCTGCCTCTGCTCAGTTTCTCTCTCCATCTCTATAGCCTGGATCCTGGTAAGGGAAAGGTGTCATTCAAAGTAAGTGAGCCTTCCTACCTCAATTAATGTAACCAAAATAATTCCCCATAGGCATGCCCAGAAGACCATCTCCCAGGTGATTCTCAGTCCTGTCAAGCTGATTAACACTATTATAACTCTACTCCTTGTCAGCATGACCCTAAAACACATGGCTTAAGCTGTTACCGCCACTTCTTGTCCCCAAAGTGTCACGTTTATCTCATAATGTAGGAACTTTAAAAAAGTTCCCATAGACTTTAACAATTTCAATAATTTAGAAGTCTCTAGTTCCTTAACTTCAAACACTGATAAAATAAAAAAATTACATACATCAACATATAATAGCACATTCCTATTCCAAAATGAAAGAACTGGGCATATTAAGGAACAATCATACCAAAATCCAAAATCCAGCAGAACCAAATCCTGCAGCTCCATGTCCAGCATCTGGAACTTTCAGTATATCCCTGCACTACAAAAGGCAGAGGCAGTACCACTCCTTCAGCCCTGCTCCCTACAGCACACACAGCTTATTTCTTGGGCTGGCACCATTGCACACCTGTAGCCCCTCCTCAGTGGACATGCTGTGGTCCTGACATGGCTAATATCCTGGGGTCTCCACTGAAATTTGGGCTTCACTTTCACAACTTCGTACTGAAGGCCTCTCCACAAGAACTCTGACCTTGCCACACATTGCCTGGCCGAGCAGCTTTGGTGTTTCAAAATCAGTACCATGTGGATGATGTCACCAAGCTTTGCCACTAGCTAAGGATAGAACCTACCTTCTGTGAACCACAGCATCAGCTTCTATGTGCTGACCCTGGGGTTCTTGGGCAGTTGCTTTCAAGGGGTAAGGAACACCTTCAGCTTAGGCTTTCTTCCTTCAAATGAATATGAAACTTCACAAGATGAAGCATCTTGGGGGTGGGATTCTGCCCTCAAGTTGCCTTCTGTAGCATCTCAGTGCATCACAGTAGGCTTTTCTTCAGTGGTGCTGATTTCTCAGCACCAGCCTCTGCATGGTTTCCTGTCCTGAAATTTCCTCTATCAAACAACTCTCTCATCTTTCTCAATTCAACTTCACTCAAGTTCTCAGGACATAGGCAGAATAAAGCCAGATTCTGACCAAAATAGCATACGAATGGCCCCTAACTTCATTCCTTATAGAATCTTTGCTCCCCTCTGAAAACTCATGATTGAGGCCCCCACTGTCTATATTCCTTCAGCACTGTTGTCTTCCAAACTCCCACTAGAACAGCTCATTAAGCTTTGCTTAAAGTATTCAATGGCTTTTCTAGCCTGAAGTTCCAAAATCTTCCACATTCTTCCCTCAAAACAGTTCCAAAGCCTAAAGGCCACAAGGTCAGATTTATTACAGCAGTAGCCTGCATCTCTGTACCAATTTCTGTCTTAGTTTCTTTTCCTGTTGTTGTGATAAAATACTCTGACAAAGATCACTTGGGGGAAAGGGGGCTTATTTCAGCTCACAGTTCAAGGTTATAGTCCATCATTGCATCAAAGTCAGGACATCAAGAGCTTGAAGGAACTGGTCATGTTACATGCACAATCAGAAGAAAAGAGCACTGAGTCCATGCATGCCAGTGCTCAGCTCTCTTTTTCCACTCTGATATAGTCCAGGATTTCCTGCTTAAGGAATTGTACCAGCCATAATGGGTAGGTCTTCATACCTCAATGAACACAATCATTCCCAGAAGCCCATCTCACAAGATGATTCTCAGTTCTGTCAAGTTGACAGTTAAAACTCTCACAGAAGTAAAGACATACTTTTAAAACTACTTATTTTTACTAGTCATGCTCGGTTGCACTCGGATCCTTGGCACCTGTATATGGATATAAAGTCATCGGGTAGATTTCAGTGTTAATGTTTATCACCTCTACTACTTAACATGACATAAATTTTTATGCTTCCTCCTCAAATATAACTCATTTTTTTTAATTTGTTGATTTTTTTTGTGTACATCACACAGAACATCCCAAACAATCTTATTCATCTATATACCCATTTCCCAGTTGGCACCCTCCCATAGCCTCTCTCCCCACTAGAGCTCTTTTACTCTGTCTTCTCTGCTACTGTCTGCTGTGTTGTTGGCACCCCCAGCCATTCCCCAGTACTTGTCCATCTGGTGAATCTAGTCAGCCTATCTAGAGGTCTTTGTTTTAGGAGGGGCAGCTGTTCCTCATCTAGCAGCAATCAGTTGCCAATATTCCTTTAGATAAGATTGGGGTCTGCTGTTCATTTTCCCAGATCTATGCTGGGTTACTATCTGGGAGTCTCTTGGGCCACCACATATATATTAGAGACACATACACCAATATCTAAGTGTTATTAGCACAAACAATGAATATTTCTGTAAGAAACAGCATATTTTAAAATAAAATGGAGATCTTTTTTAACAGTTAAAAACTCATTCAATTTTATGTCTTACAGGATTTATACTGAGCTCAATATTGTATAACTGTATTAATTCAACTGTGAGCCTAAAATTTTTATAGCCACTTTTGGAAGAGATGTATCTTTCCTCTGGAAATTGGTGTATGTTAAAGCTGTAATGACATTTCTTCTAAAATAAAAAAAACTTATTTTTGTTTTATGTGTATGTGTGTATGCCTGTAGTTGCACCTGTGGACATAACACCTGCAGAAGTCAGAAGAGGGCATTGGATTCCCCTGGAACTGGAGATATGGATGGTTGTTAGCCATGGGTGCCAGGAACAGAAGTTAGGTTCTCTGCAAGAGCAGCCAGTGCTCTTAGCTGCTGAGTCATCTCTCCAGCCTCATACCCTTTTTTTTCAGTATGTTTTTTACTGAATTTTTATTCATTTCATAAATACATCTTAATCATATTTAGACTCCCCCTCCCCTATCTGTACCCTTCCTACAGCTCACCCTCTGGGTTTCATGCATTCTGTCATATATGTCATATGTGCCTCATCATGGTATGAGTTCATCACTAGAGTCTATTCAGCCTATTTAGCATCACTCCCTTAAAATGATTGATTCTCCCTCACCCAGCAGTGATCAGCTACCAATAGTTCCTCAGCTAAGGTTGAGGCCTCCTACCTATTTCCTCCGGTCTATGCCAGGATTTTGTCTGCTTGAGTTTGCATGGATCTTATGCATACTGTCACCATTGCTGTAAGTTCATATGAGCAAGTTCCAAGAAGCCTGGAAGACTGTTTCCTTATGGTGATGTGCCACTTCTGGCTCTTACAATTTTTCTTCACCCTCTTTTGCAATGGCCCCAGAGCCCTGAGTTTAATAAAGGAGTCCTTTTTCATTTCAGCTTAAAAAAATAAATTATATGGCCTTAAGCAAACCTCCAAAATCAAGAAACATCAAGAAATATGGGAAACAAGTTATTTACGTGGATCAAACTGGAGAGTCTCATTCCAGAGCTATTATATTTGTAAAAACAAACAAACAAACCTTGATAATATTTACCATTTCTTAACTGTGTACAGTGTGTGTACTTGCTAGTGTGTCTGTGGATGCACATACACGTGTATGGATGCCAGGGACTGATGTCAGGTATCTTCCACAATCACTACCTTCCTCAGACCTCCCTGATAGCCTACTTGTCAGACTCCCAAACTGGTTTATGATTAAATGTGTATTTGTTATTCTTAACATCTGTCAGATTTACTACCACTTTAACAATGCTTCTAATATCTTCCCATTTCACAACCACAATGCTGTTGAGAGCTTGGGATTCACATCAACAGATTAAAAGTTAAATTTTCCAAAGAAGGCTATTGACATTTTACTGTCAAAAGTAATAAGCAGTATCCTCAGACCTCGGAGATCCTGACCATTGCTGGATTTTGAAAATGTCAAGGAGAAGGTAACATGAGCCATGTTCTTCTGACTTCAAATCCAGTACCATATCTACTATATCATTAAACTTCCTCATCATTTTACTAGTACCAACCATAACCCACTATGTCATCAAACCTTGTCATTTTAATTAGCACAGTGGTTAGGTTATTTAACCAACCATCTATTGTGTCAAAGGTCCACTCTGTCATATGTAATTAAAGGTAATACTTTTATATTTTCACCTATGCCAGTACTTAAAAAGTACTTAACAAGAATTAACTTTTTTTTTCCAGAAAAACCTATAAAGTAGCTACTCTTGCTACCTTAATTTTATATGTGAAACAACTAAGCCCCACAGAGGATAAATAATTTGCCCAAAGCCACAGAGTTAATAAATAACAGGATTAAAATTAGACCTCTGGTAGGCAATTCCTAATCCCAAATTATGTGTACAGTGTTGGTATTTGATGAATACAATGCAGCTGAGGTTGCTATATATATTGCAATATCCCACTAATCCTCCTAAGGAAACAGGTTCAGGTGCTTGAGTCATTTACCCAATGTCACATGGATTAGCAAATAAATTGAACAGTGTACATCTTAGCTTTTTTTTTTAAGTCAAGTAACAGAAAGTGTAAAGGTAATGGACTTAAACAAAAATGAGAGTATATTGACTCAAACAACTGGAAAGCCAGAGGATGAGATCAGTTATCAGGTATAGCTTGATTCAAGCTCCATCCAAAATGCTGTCACCAGGACTTGGCTTTGTATGTTTCTTTTCTAGCGGTGTGTTGACTCCATCCTCTGCCCTCACAAGAAACTTCATAGACGAACCCACTCATCAGAACACAAGCTACTTCTCAACAACTAAAACGCAAAAGTTTTGACCTGGGACTATAGGTCTACTGTGGAAGCAATCCTGCAGCATTTGTAAAATATTGATTGACTTAACCTGGACACAGAAGCTGAAAGCCAAAAGTAACAGGTGGGATGACCCGCAGGCCTCTCTCTGGGGAAAGTGGAACTCACCCTCTGTGCCTTGACTCACCCAGCCTCATTCACCCTCCCATCTCCCCCACCCATTTCTCCTCCTAGCCTGGGTCCTGTCCCATTCCTTGTCTTGGCACCCCAGACACCAGGGGAACCACCACTTCTCCCTGATCCTTTGCATCCAGACCAACCCAATTCCTTCTGGGGTCCCCAGGACCCTCTGGGCCTGGCCATGCTCTCACCTCCCTCTGCTTCCCTGGGCTGCACAACCCACCAGCCTCTTTCCTGGACACAGGGGCTGACCTTTCCGCTTCCTGATCCTTTGCATCCAGACCAACCCAGACCCATTGGGACCTCTTCCCACCCCCATCTCCCTTTGCATCTCTGGGTGGCATGGCCATCAGCTACCCTAGACCAGCATCTTTCCTGGGCCCTCTTCCCAGGCCAGTCCAACCCCCAAATTCCTAAGGCCAAAATCTTTCCTGAAGGAATCCAGACCTTAGAAGAAAGCATGAGAACATCTGATCCTCATCTGACTTGGGCCTCTGTGGGAACTCCTGAAAACAAAAGTAATCAGGCCACTCCAATATAAAATCAAAAGAGAGAACCAGAACCTTAGAGGAACCAGCTTTATATGCCCAAAAAGTAAACCACAAAGACACATAAAGTTTACAAAAAGAAGCAGACCTAAACTTGAAGGCTTCAGTCTCACACAAGAATTAGAAACTACAAAAGAAATTCACATATCAAAATCACAGGGAAAAAAAAAATGACATGAAAAACCAAAATAACAAATCCCCACCAAATACCAATAGTCCTCTAGAAGAGTCCTAGAGATAATGCAGGACATGGAACTCAAAAGAACAATTATAAACATGATAAAAGAATTCAGTGAATTTAAAGAACACACAAACAAGGAGATAAAAGAACTGAAGGAAGATAGGGATAAACTTCTGAATGAATTCAGAAAAGAGTTAGAAATATTGAAGAATACTCAGGCTGAAATGAAGAAGGAAGAAGGAAGTGAAATTCTCAGTAAGCCAATTAGAAACAACAGGAGAAAGCCTCACCAATAGGATGAATGAAATGGAAAACAGAGTATCAAAACTGGAAAATAAAGTAGACAAACTAGACCACTCAAGCAAAGAGAAAGAAAAATTTAAGAAATCACAAGAATGGAATATGCAGGAATTGTGTGCCACCACAAAAAGACCAAACTTATGAATCATAGGCATACAGGAAGGAGAAGAATCCCAAGATAATGGCATGGACCAGATCTTCAACAGGATTGTAGAAGAAAATGGCCCAAAATTAAAGAAAGACATGTCCATACACATACAAGAAGAATATAGAACACCAAACAGACAGGACCAGAAAAGAAACTCCATGGCACATCATAGTAAAAACACTAAACATACAAAACAAAGAGACAATACTGAAAGCTGCAAAAGAGAAACAACAAGTCACATATAAAGGAAAATCCATCAGAATTACAGCTGACTTTTCAGCGCAAATTATGAAAGCCAGAGGAGCCTAGACCAATGTATTCCCAGTTCCAAATGACCACAGATGCCAACCCAGATTACTTTAACCAGCCAAAATGTCTATTATAGTCGAAGGGGAAAGAAAAGTTTTCCATGACATAAATAGGCTGAAGGAATTCATGTCACAAAACCAGCCCTTCAGAGAGTTCGGGAAGCAATACAAAGAGCTGAAGAAAGAAATGACTATACCCAAGGGGCTGTGGAAAGAAATTCAATGAAGGTCTAACTGTGGAAAAGTACAGCTATATCAAGAATGTGAACAGAAATAAAAATGACAGGATTTAATACTCATTTTTCATTAATAAATTTAAATATTAATGGACTGAACTTCCGAGTCAAAAAACACAGACTAGGTGAATGGATTAAGAAACAAAACTCATCTTTTTGTTGTCTGCAAGAAACTCATCTCACTTTCATGAACAGGCACTATCTTTAAGAGAAAGGATGGAAAAAATATACCAAGAGAATGGTACTAAGAAAAAAGCAGGTG
>NW_008332852.1:2027035-2028152 GCF_000622305.1 Nannospalax galili
TTAGAAGGAAGTTTATAGCTCTAAGTGTCTACATCAAAAAATCAGAAAGAACACAAATAAATGACTTAACATTGCAACTCAAGACACTTGAAAAGCAACAACAAATGAAACCCAAACCCAGGAGACAAGAAGAATTAACAAAAATCAGGGCAGAAGTTAATGATATCGAAACAAAACAGTACAAAGAATCAAAGAATCCAAGAGCTCGTTCTTTGAAAAGATAAACACAATTGACAGACTGCTAGCCAAGTTAACCAAAAGAAAGAAAGAGCACCTCCAAATCAACAAAATCAGAGAAGAAAGGGGAAATGTCACAACAGACACCAGAAAGATACAGAACATTATAAGGGAATACTTTAAAAACCTATATGCTATAAATTGGAAACCTAAAAGCAATGGACAGTTATCTAAAGGCATGTAAACCACCAAAACTAAACCAAGAAGAGATTAAGAGCTTAAACAGACCCATGACACAAAAAGAAATTGAAACAGTAATACAAAACCTCCCGACTTACAAAAGCCCAGGACCAGATGGATTTACAGCAGAATTCTATTAGACATTTAAAGAAGAGCTACATCCAATACTACTTAATTTATTTAAAAACATAGAAATGGAGGGAGAACTTCCAAATTCCTTCTATGAACCCAGCATCACTCTAATATGAGAATCAGGTTAAGATACAACCAAAAAAGAAAACTATATAACCCATATCCTTAATGAACATAGATGCAAAAATTCTCAATAAAATACTTGCAAACCGCATACAGAAACACATCAAGAAGATCATCCACCATGATCGATTTGGGTTTATCCCAGAGCTGCAAGGATGGTTCAATATACGTGTCAATAAATGTCATAAACCATAGAAATGGGCTCAAAGATAAGAATCACAAGTTCATCTCAATAGGTGCAGAGAAAGCCTTTGATAAAATTCAACATGCATTTATGTTCAAGGTCCTAGAGAATATTGGACTGGAGGGAACATACTTCAACATAATTAAAACCATATATAACAAACCCACAGCCTACATGATTCTAAATGGAGAAAAAGTGGAAGCATTGCCATTAAAATCAGAAACACACAAGGCTGTCCGCTATCTCCACTTCTCTTTAACA
>NW_008332852.1:2028571-2029372 GCF_000622305.1 Nannospalax galili
AAAGAATAAAAGACCTCAGGTAGCCAAAGCAACCCTGAGCACTAAGGGCAATGTCGGGAGGGGATTACTACTCCAGATTATAAGCTGTATTACAGAGCTATAGTCATAAAAACAGCATGGTACTGGCACAAAAATAGACCCATAGATCAATGGAACAAAATTGAAGACCCAAATGTGAATAAATGCAATTTCAGCCACCTGGTATTTGACAAAGGGGACAAGAATATTCACTGGAGGAAAGACAGCATGTTCAGCAAATGGTGCTGGCAAAACTGGATCTCTACCTGTAGAAGAATGAAACTAAACCCCTATCTTTCTACCTTGCACAAAAGTCAATTCCAAATGGATCAAAGACCTCAATGTAAAGCCTGAAATTCCAAAACTGTTAGAAGGAAACATTGGCAAAAACCTACAAGATATAGGAGTAGGACAGGATTTTCTAAACCTGACATTAATTGCTTAGGAAACAAGGGCAAGAATTAACAAATGAGACCTCATTAAACTAAAAATCTTCTGTACATCAAAGGAGGCAACCAGGGAAGTGAAGACAAAATCCATAGAATGGGAGAAAATCTTCACCCGCAACACACAGAGGTTTAATATCCAGAATACATAACGAACTCAAAGAACAGAGCATCAAGACAAGTAACCCAGTTAAAAGATGGGCTAAGGAGCTGAGCAGAGAGTTCTCAGAAGAAGAAGTAAAGATGGCTATGAAGGATGTTAAAAGATGTTCAACATCACTAATAATTAGGGAAATGCAAATTAAAAACACTTTAAGATTTCATCTTACCCCAGTCA
>NW_008332852.1:2029665-2063041 GCF_000622305.1 Nannospalax galili
GATACTCAGCAGTAAAGAAAGATGAAATCGTGAAATTTGCAGGTAAATGGGTGGAACTAGAAACTGTTATACTAAGTGAAGTAACACAGACTCAGAAAAAAAAATCGACATATATTCTCCCCCGTATATGAGTCCTAAAACCAAATCCTGATAAGTGAGTATGTATCCAGACATAACTACAGGAACCAGGATAATGGAAAGGAAACAGGGAGGTAAAGGACAAGAAAGAACCTGAAAGAGAAGAACAGTAGGAAACAGGCCTTAATAAGGGAGATATGGATAAAAATCAGGTTAGTTTAAGGAAGGGGGTAGGGAAGGTATACAAGGAATCTAGGGGATAAAGGGAAAGAAGGAGCTCAAGAGAGGTAGGACCATAAGAGAAGGGTATTATTAAGGTTGAAAGGGGGAAAATGGGGGCACCTTAATTGGGGAAACCATGATGGAGCGGTTAGACAATGTGAGAGATATACACAGTTTAGAGATGCATGTGCCCCTCTGGCTCTTTCAACTTCTAATCCTAACAGTACTTACATACTGGCAGGTAAAAAAACACTTCACACAGAAAATAAGTAAAATTTAAAAAACAATAATAGTAGACAGGCTCGATGGCACCCACCTTTAATCCCAGCACTTGGGAGGCAGAGGCAGGCAAATCTTTGTGAGTTCAGGGCCAGCCTGGTCTACATATGGAGTTCCATTCATTGAAGCAAATAATAAGCTAGTCAGTCATGAATTCCACAACTTGGGTGGCTAAAACAGAAAGGTAGTAAATTTGTGCTCAATTTGAGCTACATGGCAAGAACTTGTCTGGAAAAAAAAATCTGAGATATACATGGGCAGTGTTCTAGTTTGTTTCTCCATTAATGTGACAAAAGAGGGTCAACAGAGAGGAATCATGTCCTCCATGCTTCCAAGTGAAGCCAGCCATAGTCGAGCAGGATCTTTGACTTATCTTCACATAGGCAGAACTGGTAAAAGAAAGGAGCCAGGGGCTCCTCCCAAGCCCATGTGACCCCTGAGGAACAGATCCTCAAAGGACCTTAAGAGTAAAAATAAATTGGTTTATCTGGGATAACTGTATGGCCATAAACACCCAAAAGGAAAGTGTAACCAAGGATTAAAGGGGCCAATATAATTTTTAAGAGTCCATATGTATAGCTAAAGGCTACATAATAAGCAACAATTCCAGATAGGAGATTCCTTCTTTTGAGTTATTGGCCAGGGTGGCCCAAGGGACTCCCAGATAGTAACCCAGCGTAGAAATGAGAAAATGAACAGCAGACCCCAATGTTATCTAAAGGAGTACTGACAACTGATTGCTTCTAGGTGAGGAACAGCTGACCTTCCTAAACCAAAGACCTCTAGATAGGCTGACTGGATTCACCAGCTGGAAAAGTAGTGGGGAATGGCTGGGGTGCTGACAACACAGCAGACAGTAGCAGGGATATCAGAGTATAAGGTCTCTAGTGCGGGGAGGGAGGCTATGGGAAGGTGCCATCTGGGAAGTGGGTGTATAGTTGAATAAGATGGTTTCAGATGTTCTGTGTGATATACACACACAGAAAAAAAAATCAACAAATCTTTTAAAATGTATTATATTTGAGGAGGAAGCAAGGAAATTTACTTCATTTTAATTAGTAGAGGTGATTAACATTAACATTGAAATCTACCCGATGACTTTATAGACATACACAGGTGCCAAGGATCCAAGTGCAACCGATTATGCTTAGTTATAATCAGATACATACAGATTAGTGATGCATGTGCCAACATCTCAGTGTTAGTAGCAAACACAATGAGTCTTTCTGCAAGGAACAATATACTCTAAATCAAAATGGAGATCTTTTTTAAAGGTTAAAACCTCATTCAATTTTATGTCTTATAGTGTTTATACTGAGTAATGTATAACTGTATTAATTCAACTGTAAACCTAAAAAATTACAGCCAATTTGGAAAGAGATACATCTTAGCTCTTGAAATTGTTATTGAATATGTCAATGCTGTTGTAATGAAATGCTTCTTCTAATTATGTGGCTATTAAATAAATAATTAAAAATAATCACTATGAGTACTTATTAAAAAGTTTCCTAGTCTTCACTCCAAGATCATCTGACTTAATAAGTATCTGCACTTTGTATTTCTAACAAGTGACCTGGTAACCATAGGAGGCTTCCACAAATATTATTGAAGAAATTCATGTTTTGAAATAAAATTTCCCAATTAAAAAAAAAAAAAAGCAACAGGCGCCTACAGCAAAACAAACTCCAGGTGAGCCTCCTCCCTATAAATAACATTATTTGTGAGTGCATTGGTGTGATTTTAGTTGAAGAGCCCCACAGTGCTTCCTCCATTTTTCCTAGTTTAAAAGCTTTCCGCTAGAATCCTGGAAGGAAAATACAGTTTCAAGCTTTCACCGGTTTGCAACTGAAGTCTCTTGTCCCGTCCACCTGCCTCTTCAGAGCTTGTGTTCTTTGCTGTGTGAAGGCCTTGCTGGCTCTTAGGAACAATCAGGAGGAATTCAGTTGTCATGTGGATACTCCTCTCTCCCTGAGCATTGTCATCTTCTTGGGTCATTGCTCAGGGAGCAGAACACAGACTCCCTTCTCTGAATCTTTTTTGGGTTTTGGAGTCACTAAAGACTTAGACCATAAAGTTCCAGGTCTTTTAAGGAAGCATCCACCATGAGCAAGGGAAGTATTTCTTTACCTCCTATCTCTTCTCTTAGTCTTTTTCTGCCGAATCTTATTAAGTGTCAGGATTTGGAGACTGGGGAGACTGGAAAGAAATTTCTACCCTCTTCAAACTCTTTCAGACATTTTGACTAGTCTTCCCATACCCCAAAGGCCTACATTTTTGAGAAGCAAAAGCTAAGAAGACACTTCACCCTACTCCTCCACACCCCTAAAGTTTAAAGGGCAAAGAGAAGAAAGAAAATAACCATATGGCATTATGTTTAATATTTCAAATATACACGGGTGGAGAGAGCTCAGCAGCTAAGGGCACTGGCTGTTCTTGCAGAGGACCTAAGTGCAATTCCCAGTACCCTTATGGAAGCTAACAACCATCCTTAACTCCAGTTCCAGGGAATTCAATGATGTCTTCTGACTTCCATGGACATTGCATGATATAGGTACAGCTATATACGCCCAGGTAAAATATTCATACACATAAAATAAAAATAAATAGAAAATTCCCATCACTCTCCCATCTTAATAAAGTCTTACAGTGCCTGAGATTGAACACTTTGCATATCTTTTTTTATTCATTATTTTTATTTTATATGTATGAGTGTATTGCCTGCATGTATGTAAGTGTACCTGTGTCATGCAATTCCTGTGGAGGTCAGAAACAGGCATCAGATTCCCTGGAACTGGAATTAAGGACAGTTGTTAGCTGCTATATGGGTACTGGAAACCAAACCTGGATCCTCTGTAAGAGCAGCCAGTGCTCTTAAATACTGAGCCATCTCTCTAATTCCAACACTTTGTATACCTTTTTATTTTCCACACCGATCTACTATGTCACCACTGTACAGTCAAGGAAATGGCAGCTCATTCCTTTCTTGGACCGCTCTGAGTTGCATTCACCAGGAGGGAAAACACACTGCCTTTCCCTAGCTACCACATCAGCTGACTGACAACTAATTCGGACAATAGCAGGCATAGATGAGACACTACAGGGCAGGATTGAGGAAGAAGCATCCAGCCAGGTCTCTCACCTTCCATTTATTTAAAAAATCATAGCAAACTGTATTGTTTGTTCATGGAAAAAAATAATCAAACTAAGGTTTTTACAATAAATGGGAAAGCTAACAGGAAGAAATCATACACTGCTTACATGTTAATTACCACATTCTATTAAGTTGTCTATGAAAATGTTCAACATGTATCCCATAGCATGAATAATTAACAGCTGTGATTTTCAAATCCCATGTCACTTGCCAATGTTATAATCCATAAATGTTGAAATAAATGTCTAGGAATAAGTACATTTTAAAACATGAAGCTTTCAGAGAGTGCCTGGATCCGGCCTCCACATGGTATAGATTGAATCCCACTGAAATGGTCCAACAGCTCATGGAAAACTGATGATGCAGAGACCTGAAAGTTCAGTACCTTGCCACAATGGGAAGATCATCCCACACTTATCACCCCCTCCAAGGCTCAGGGACTTTTGCAGAAGAGGTTGGCAGAAAGAATGTAAGAGCCAGAGGAAGGGGTGGAGTGTTACCGGGAAGTGTCCTCCTACCACCAAGCCAGCAAACTATAGTCACACCTCCTTCCCACACTCATCTAGGAATCGGAAGGAGTCAGTTACCCTTCCCACCCAATCAGTCAACATTAGCTGCGTGTGGGGGAGGGGCTAAGGATATATAAGCTGATAATGCCATAAGGCACCTCTCTTGCCACTTTGTGCAGCTATTGGGAAGTCACAGGGTCTATATTTGAGTGTGGACTTCACAGTGTAGCAGTAAATGGGGGGGGGGTGCCCAATCTTCTACAAATAAACCCCATCCTATGCTCTGTTAGCAAGCCCAATAAACTAGTTAGGATTTTTTAAAACAAGAAAAGAAGGGGCTGGAGAGATGGCTCAGTGGTTAAGAACACTGGCTGTTTTTGCAGAAGACCCAGGTTCAAATCCCAGCACCCACATGGCAGCTAACACCTGTCCATAACTCCAGTCCCGGGGGACTCGACAGCCTCTTCTTACCTCCGCGGGCATTGCACAACATGGGTGCACTTACCTACATGCAGGCAATACACACATACACATAAAATAAAAACAATAAATAAGGGCTGGAGAGATGTCTCAGCAGTTAAGAGCACTGACTGCTCTTGCAGAGCACCCGGGTTTGATTCCCAGCACCACATAGCAGCTATGAATTGTCCTTAACACCAGTTCCAGGGGAATCCGAAGACCTCTTCTGACCTCTGCTGCATTGCACAACATGGGTGCACTCACATACATGCAGGCAATGTACTCATACACATAAAATAAAATAAAAAAATATTAAAAAGTAATAGTAAGAAATAAAATTAAAAAAGAAAAAAGTAAATAAATAAATTCAAAAAATTGATTGCCAAAAAAAAAAAAAGACTGCTATCCTCATAAGAAGAGGAAATTTGGACACAGACTTTCTTAGAGAGTAGATGATATAAGCATCTATAAGCTAAAGGAACAGACCTTTCCCTTTCTTTGTTTTGTCTCAGAACAAACCAAACCTACCAACAACTTGACTTTTTTGGTTTTTTGTTTGTTTGTTTTGTAGTTCTGGAAATCAGTCCCAGGGTTTTGTTCATAAAGACAATTACTGTACTACTGAGCTACATACCAAGCCCTAACAACTTTATTTTTGGACTTCTTGTCTCCAGAGCGTGAGACAATACATTTCTGTTGTGTAAGGCATCCAGTTTGTGCTGCTTTGTTAGAGCAGTCCCTGCAAATTAACGTGGGCGCAAACATCAAAAACTGTTTACAAATGGTTAAAAACAAATGGTTAAAGCAGAAAATTATGTTAGTTGGTTAATTCTATGCAAATGTGAGAAAAACAGGTTTAGAGGATATGTCCTTGGAAAACAGCTCCAATTAAGCCACAGAATGGCGCCACTGGATACACAGCCACAGTTGCATCTGACATAGATCCCACTGATTGTCCTGCCAACTCAAAGCACCAGATCTGTGCACAGTTACCCCATGAGTTTGGTCTCTGTGGCTACCCTCACAAAAATGGATCCACACAGGCAGCTGTTTTTATACAACTGCTTCCAAATCAAAATCTTGGGTGGTTGCATCTGACTTACAACCTAAACCATATTGCTGGGACCTACCTAGATGCAAAAGAAGGTTGAGACTTTTAGAGACAAAAATCACAGTCTAGGAAGTTAAAGAAAAGAAACAGAAAGTGCTGCAATAACTAAACTGATACAATTCTTAAACTAAAAATATGTGATTAGAGTTTAAATATAAACAAGCCCGGCATGGTGGCGCACGCCTTTTATCCCAGCACTTGGGAGGCAGAGGCAGGGGGATCTCTGTGAGTTCGAGGCCAGCCTGGTCTACAGAGCGAGTTCTAGGCAGCTGGAGCTACAGGAAGACCCTGACTCAAAAAGACCCAAAAAAAGAAAATATAAATTTGAAAATCTACATCTACTATAAATTTTGAATATTGTTTACTGACAAAACTGTATTACCAAGCCTAAACAATAATGTAAAATTTGTCACTTTTCCTCTAATGTCATGGCAACTCACTCCCTTTCTATATTCTCCACCTATATAAAGTCTTTTGATGTAATCATGTTACCTCTTAAAGAAATATTAATAAAAATTTTTTTTATAAAGTGAAGTTTTTGGCAACATCTGTATAGATTCATCCATTACTTACAACTACTATACTTACAGCAAATAAAATGACATTATTGCTACTTTCCCTTTATGTTGTATTCCATACAAGCACAGGGACTCCGAAGACTATGCCAGATTTCTTTATAGCAGGCAAGGCCATAAGGAGAGAATCCTAAATGTTAGTGGCGTTCATTTATTTAAAATAAAAGACAATATTGCATGTCTATGGTTTTTAAAAATGCCAAACCAGATGATGGGTTAATAAAGTCAGCCTGGTAGCCTTCAATTGAAGAGCACTTATGGTAAAGTTTGTTAGCACCATTAACAAATTCTTTAGAAGGTTTTCTCTTTCAAGTGTCTCCTCTCCGAACAACCATACAATCCTTAGTTTTCTTTGTTGGAGTTAGCATCATTAGTATGCCATTAGCCACTTCTGGAAATGGTGAATCAAAATCTCTTCACAGCAATTCTGGGTAAGTTTGGGTTGCATACTCATCTTTCAAAGTAAGTCTCTGTACCTTTAACTTCTGGTTCAACAAGTGCATTGCTACGGTGAAACCCATTCACATACCCTGCGTGGCATAGATGTGTCTTCAGTTGATAAAGGATCTGCCAGAACACCAGGCAAAGTTTTATGAAGTTGACTTTTTCTTCTGTGAAGAGGTCCCACTGAGAAGATGATTGAAAACTCATGACCTGGAAAGCTGGACTCTGACCCTGAGCTCTAAACAGTCCCATAGTTTCCACAGGCTACACTGTTCAGGAACATATACCCGGAGAAGCTGGGACCACAAGCGTTCCACAGGGAACTGAAATCCATTCGCTGAAAAGCCTTTCGGGTTGACAGCCCTTTTAAATAAAGAGCAAAATCCCACGAGGTAAGGAACCAGTCTGGTTCTGTTACAAGCCATTAGCCATTCCTAGTGAAGACTGGTCAAAATCTTCCCTTTGGATAAGTATTCCAATCACCACCACTGCCTCAAGCTGCTTCAGGACCCATCTCTTCCCACAGCCCCTCTGGGCGGGGTTAGTGCCCTGTCGGCGATGACCAGGCCAAGAAGTTGCTTCTGAGCTTATCAACATAAAGAATTGTGGAACTGATGATGCCTATACATCTTGTCTTTTCCCCTCCACCCTCTTTGCTGTAGACAGATTCTGGAACTGCAGCTGACTCTCCTCTGGGGCTCCAGCTCCCACTAGAAGCTATCACTGCTTCTGGGCCCTGTGGTCCAGCCCTCGGAGTGTCCTGTACTAATCTAGGGTAATGATGACCAACTACCTAGGCTGACTTGAAAAAACAATTTCCTGGAATGCAGCATTTTTCTGGGACTAAAGTGGAGAAAGTTCTGGATAACTGGTCTCCAGGCTGGTAACACCCCTTCTTTTCCTTGTAGGCAGCCTGATTGTTGAAGTTAGTGTCTTCCTACACACCTGGTCGCTGAGCCTCTAACTGCCCCATGTGGTTTCATTCTTTTAAAGATTTGTTTTTATTTTTATTTACGCATTTGTGTGTGCCTCTGTGCTCTGATGTCTGTAGAGGCCAGAAGAAGAGCCAAAGAGTCTGTCAGATCCCCTGGAGCTCAGGATATAGGTTATAGGTAGTCATATGCCACCTGACATGGGTGTTGGAAACCAAATGCTGGTCCTCTGTAAGAGCATCAGGCACTGTTAACCACTGAGCCATCTCTCCAGATCCCCACGTGACCTCTCAGCCTCTGTATGTTCAACTATTCCCTTCTGTAAATTCCTTCATTGTAAATATTTGAAACTGTTCCTGTTTATGGTGTCAGAATGGGTTTTATGCTAGTGTTTGAATTCTCTTTTTTGTGCCTTTTACCTCAGAAGAGGGATGGGGCCAAGGAAGACAGCTTGTGTCAGACGGTTACCAGCTAGCAAGTGGTAAAGGCGATATTTTTACCCAAGACTGTGCTCTTAGCACTACAGTGTATTCTATCAGAAGAATGGTACCCTGAAGCAAAGGGAAGGACACCTGCCTGCCCCTGCCTGTGGGACCTCACCATCAGCAAGTATAATTTTATTTTCCCTTCGTCTTGAAGGACTAAGTCATGGTAACACAACTTACAAATGAATTATTTTTAGCTTGAGCAAGTAAAACAGAGCTCCTGTCTGTTGTATGAAGTAGAGTGGGAAGGAGAGAGAGGGAGGCTGCGGCTCCCTTCCTGGTGGAGTTCTGCTGAGAAACAAGAAGCTTCTGTTTCACAGGGAAACAATGGTTACACCTTTGAGGATGGTACAGGCCACCCAGCCCTGACTGGGAGCTCTGGTTTCTGGTACTGAGTACATATTCTCCACACCTCTCATCTGATCAAAATGCCCCATGGTGAAGTCCATCTGTGTAATTCACACTACCACTTGAAGCCATTGCTATAGTAACAAACAATTGGGCTCTTCCTTTCTTATTTTTTAAGTTCCTTTGTGGAAATATGCACTCTGTATTTGAAAGAAGCAGTCATAAATAAAAAAAAATACTATGATCATAGATATTCAGATGGGCTCTTCTTAAATACACTATAAAACAGTGATGTAGAGCGAGTGTCAATTCAAGTTGGACTTTGGTGGTTATACATATTTCAATGGAAAAGAATGTTCTAACAAAGCATGTTTCAGATCAATCTGCTTCTCATTTATATTTAATTTTCTTGCAAATGCTAAAACAGAATAGTACATGCTGAGCAATAAGCTACCAAGTTGAATCTGACAGCTTGTGAAAGCTGTAGTCTGAGTTATCAAAGTCCACAGTAGCCTGCCTCCTGACTTGATTTTGCTTATAGCCAAATCATCAAATAATCTTAACTCAGAAGAGCCCAGAAAGAAATTGCTTTCTTTATTTTCTTCCATTACTACCCTCCAAGGAAATGTAAAACACCCCCCTTTCTTGCCATTAAAGACGTCTATACAAGAACCATAGCTCTCCTGCCATTTTTAGGTCTGAAAACTCAAGACCAGGGTCAGCAAATGCCTCAGCAGATACAAGTGCTTGTTACTAAGACTGACAATCTGAGTTTGATCCCAAGGATTTACCTTGTTGAAAGAGAGAACTGACTCCTACAACTTGTCCTTTGAACTCCACACCCAAGCCATGGCATACACACACACACACACACACACACACACACACACACACACATACACAGAGAGAAAAATGCAATTAACAAGACAACCCCCAGTCCAGTTCAATCAATATAAAACTTCAGCTTTGTGTTTAGCTCCTCCCACCTCTGGGATAGCCAGACTTCTTCTACCTCAGGACCCAGAGTAGGGAGGACAGGTAGAAGGTTCTGCCTAAAGGATTGGGCAGAGGAGGAGGGCAAGGGAAGGGGACATCGTTCTATTGGTTCAGTAGATTAGGTTATCTCTTGGTTGTCAACAGAGCTCCTACTATGTGATTACCTGCACTGGCAACTCCCAAGCTCTCGCTCATGAGATAGTTTGAGGATGGGACCAAGTCTAACCATGGAACTCACTTATGTTTCATGTAATACATATCACCTGAAGTAATTTTATATAGTAGCATTAATAGTTCTGTGAATGAAACAAAGTTATACACAATGACCCACCAGAAAAGCAGTTCTTATTGGCATCAAAAAGTATCAAAAATTTCTAATTTGGGGCCATTTAGATTTCAGAGTTTTGGATTAGGGATGTTCATCCTGTACCCTCCTGACCCATCCTTTCATGCTAAATAATGGGAGCACAGTTGTCCCTTCTGCTACCACTCCTGGGTTTTATTCTCCTCATCCAAAAAGCACAAAGTAAAAACGAACATGGAATGAACTGTGGGCTTGGGCTGCTTGGGCCCATGCCCCATGCTGCATTTTCCTAGGAGCCCACAGTCTGCAGTCTTAGGAGTCGAATGCCAAAGGCTTCAGGGGGTTAAGTGCCTGTATCGTCCTCCCTGGACTGACCACTCTGATCTGTAACTGTTTATTTCCAGATTTCTGTTTAAGTAGAAAGCTGTGCTGATGGCAGCAAGGCTGGCCTTGCCGTAGTTTAAGGTTTTGTGTACCCCCTCCTGGCCACTCACTTTCTTCACTTATGAGCTTGAAATGTAATTAAGCATAAAATTAACTATCCCATTCGGCACTCTATGATAATTATTCATGAATCTCTGTAAAATAATTAAGAAATAGAGTTGGTTCACAAGACCATTTCTTCAAACTGATGCAAATATAATTAAAAACATTCATACAAGAAATGATACAGAAATCGAGTATTGAAACTAGCAACAGAACACAGAAAAATCTAAGCAAACAGATTTTTATAAAGAAGCCATCTCCTTTTTTCTTGTTTAGCCAGAGGTTTTATATAATTTATTTTCTCCCTCCCCTCTAACAAAGGAGGTTTGAATTTCTTTTCTGGTCCAGCTATTGTTTCTGTTTTCTAAGTCATTCATTTTTAGTTTGGTCATTTTTACTACCTTCTATTTTATTTATCTTTTTTTTTTCTAATTCTTAAGTGCTCCATTTCTTTGCTTTTGTGTTGTTGTTTTGGTTTTGGGGGTTTGTTGGTTTTGTTTGTTTTTGAACAGGTCTCCCTAGCCCTAACCTACCTGGAAGTCACTATGTGGACCAGGTTGACCTCCATCTCACAAAGATCTACCTGTCACTGCCTCCAGAGCAAGAACTGGTCACATAAAAAATACCTTCCTAAGGTCTGTATAATTAGTATGTTTTGTAGATATTGGACTAAATTTTCATATATAAATTGAAAAGGGCTTTTGCTATTAATTTTTTTACTACTGGGCAAGAAAAATGTTATTCCTGCTTTATGGAATTCAGATATTTTTGTAATTATCTAATATGTCTCCATTTATGAGTCTCTACCAAGGGTATTTGAGAAACAGGGTACAGATTTTGAACATCTCAATCAACTGCAGCTATTAATTTTTAATTAATAGATTATTGCTACTCACATTAGTAAGTCTTTTGTGTACTTTGTTTCATTTGCTTGATCTGTCTTCATCTAAGAGAAGTAAAGTCTCCTGGTCCCGATGTATTTCTGTTCCTGTCTCCTTGGCACGCGTAAATGCTGCCTTGTGAATGCTGCTGCTGTGTTATTTAATATCTTAACTGTGAATTGTGCTTTTTAGCATTGGATTGCAGAATGCTCTTTGACCTAAATTTCATGTTGCCTGACACTAGGACTGTGATCTGGTATTTCTCCTTCCTCTCTCCCCCCTATTTTAGCCATTTATATCATCTTAATATTTGTCTTTGTATTGTTAAATCCCTCATAATTCTAATCCTTGATTTGGGATTTGGGGATGCATTTTCCTGACATATATTTGTTCATTTAAATATTTTAATCTTCGTCAATTCATTTATACTTCTCTTAGAACAAAGGGATAAATATTGCTTTGTGATTCACCATGAAAATCAGTTTCTTTTAATAGAAAAAGAGAAACATTTTTTGCATATAGATAGGACAGCCACAAACTACCTTAGTTCTTTTGTTTGTTAATATAATTTTATAAAAGTCTTTGTGTAGTTTATTTGCTTAGCTTATATTTTACTTTTAAAATATAGTTCTAATGTATAAAAGCCTTATAGTTGGTGTCTAATGGTTTCATTTATAATTATTTTGCATGTTATTCACAGGCTCTTACTTTTGCAGTGTTTGTTTTCTGCTTCCTTCTTGCCAATCTGTCCCCTCATCTATTTTATTCTAGCCAATCCTATTATTTTTCTTAATTGTTATATTTGTGCTATTACATATGCTAGGCCACTTATTTTATTTGACAACTTTAAAAGATATATTTTGACAAAAAACTATTTGCTTAATCCTGAAATCTTGTTGTGGCCCAGTGATGGTGCCCTTGTCAAGTATGTGTGAGGCCCTCCCTGGGTTTCAGGCTCAACAGTGTAAAAACAAAAATCAACTAAAACCCAATACAGAAAAGAAAAAAAAAAAAAAATCCACCTTTTAAGTGTCTCCCCTGGGCACTACTTATTAGAAGCAAGGGAAAATAAACAAAACAATGACTGTACATTGGAGAAATTGGACATCTTGACAGGATCCTCAAAATTAGCATTACCTGTGGTGCCAAGTGATCTTCATACGCCCCCAAGTATAAAGTCCTGAGGACACAGAGTAACCTATGTAATTTTCTGCTTGGAAAAACAAAACCTGGATCCAATCATGAGGAAACTTCAGACAAGCACATATAAGGAATCTTCTACTAAAAATAAAAGTTCAGTGTTTGTGAGTGACAGTAATCTTCCAGACTATGACATATCAGAAAAAGTGACACTGAGGAATCCCGGACCAAAGGAGACTGATCCGTGGACTTCATCATCCCTGCTCTCTCCCTTTTCATGCCTGCACTAAAGCAAATATTGACATTCAGTCTCACATCTGATTCTCACATTTGCTTTAGATTTAGAATTATAGATAAATATTCTCAATTCCTGCTGTCATTCTTTTTGCTATGGCTTTCCCAGTTATTTTGTGATTGGCTGAAGGTTCCTCTAAGAGGATTCCTTAAGAAGGACTCATGAAAATAATATCTTCTTAGCACTTGAATTAAAAGCTACTTTTCTATAGCCTGTCTGCATGAAGGGCAGCTTCCCCACAGATAAAATCCTTGATGCGGACTTGGTAGAAATGGTTCCATTGTCCTCTGAAAGTAAATATAACCAGAGGAATCTACAATATGCTGATTTTTCTTTTTCCCCTAAAGAAAATACTTTTTTTGTTAACTAACCATAGGCTTTTTGTTGTGGTAGTGGTAACGCACTCTTGCTTTCATTGGATTTGTCCTTGTGTTGACAGATCTGGGCCAACTTTCTCTGGCATGCAACCTACCATTTTAACATGTACACTTAATCCCTACATTAGAAAAATTATCTTGAGTTCTGTCTTTGAATGCTTATCACATTCCGTGCATTCATATTGAGTTTTCTTCAAGAATACCAAATGCATGTATGTTGAAAGTCTTTTGTCTCTTTTCCATAGCTGTTATGAGCTGCAATGGCGACACTGGTTTCTAACTCTGCACACCTGTTCAAGTGGAAGTTAATTGAGTCAGATCTATCTAATCAGCAGGATATACACCACAGCATCCTTCCAGGATTGGACTTCAGTTCTCCAGCATAAGAAGTGGTCCCTAACTATTTGATCACAGGGAAGGGGACTGTGTGAGAAGTTAAGGCGCTCTTCTCATTGGTTTTCAGTCCTAAGACCCACTGTTTTCCTACTTCTCACTATAACAAAATGATCCAATGCAATTTACAAACACAATTTTATGGTTAGTATTTGTTGGAAAGTACCATTTTGTGTGTTTTGGGGTGTGTGTGTGTGTGTGTGTGTGTGTGTGTGTGTGTTCCAATCACACTTAATATGGGGAAAAAAATGGAAATCAGATACTTGGTCTCTCTTTTAACTCTAAGAACTTCAGTTTCATTATCTGTAAAATAAGCTCAACAAGATATGCCTACTAGGATTCTTGCAAGAATTTGCATATCATAAGCTTCTCTTCTGACTTATCACACACAGTAGGTGCTCATAAAGATGGATAACTATTGGTCTTTACAATCTCATCCCTTTGCTTTATTCTTTTACTTGTAAAGACACCCAGCATCAATGAAAAGCAAAACTGATCTTTGGTACTTTATTCTACCCTTGATAGAATTATACAAATAAGGTAGGTAAGCATAGAAAAAATGTTTAGTAATTTGGGACTCTACTTGGAGTCTTCTAATAATGCACTTAGCAGCCTTGCTCCTTTACCTGCATATTACACACACACACACACACACACACACACACACACACACACACATCCAAACTATGCATCTAGCAACCTTAGACCCACACCTGCATCAAGCTACATCTACATCCACCTCTGAACAAGGGGATTAGTTTCTCCTCCCTTTAAAATACATCAAACTTGAACAGCTTCTATTTAAATGTATTCCTAATGCATCCTCCTCTGAGGGTAAGAGGTACAATCTTGTCTAAACTGGTTTTGAGTGTTTGTGCAGTAAGTCAAAACTGTGTCCTCAAGTGAACTTAATACCCTACTTACCATCTTATGCCTATACATAATTGGGTGTGCATATGATCAAAATCAGATGCATTACGGGAAGGAACATACCTGTCGTGGAAAATCTTGTGACTGATTTTGCCTTTTGCTTTACATATCTATCATGCTGGAATGCAGTACTTCCTGTTTCTTATCAGAGAGAAAACTATGTAAGTCACAGGGTTTCCAGGAATCCAAAATTTAGAGAAACTGAAACTTATCATGCTAATAGGGCATCTGGCCTGCTAGATTGTAATAGGATGCTAGTCTGCCATGCTAATAAGGGATCCCATATGCTGTGTTATTACTGGACTGTTACCCCTATATAAGCCCGTACTTTCCTGCAATAAAGCAGATCTGTGTCACTGAACCTGGTCTCCTGCGTCTGAATGCGGCGACACTGGCACAGACTCCTCACCAGCCCTGGGGTCCAGACCGACTGATCGGAGGAACTGAGAGAGCAGGAGAACAACCGTAGCTGGAGGAGAGCAGCCACAGCCGGCGACCACACATACCTAGCAGAAAAATTATTCTATGACCTAATCTATCAATCAATAGACAGAACCACCCTTACTATGCCCTGTAGTAATCAAACTTCTCTTGAACCCTAACAAAGGAAGCCGCAAACAGTATTGGGTCCTTGAGTGTCTTTACTCTTGTGGCCTGCTGCTCTCATGTATTCTGACCGGTTCTTTAGCTTCAATTTGAATAAAGTTTCTCTCCTCCTTTGCAATCTGTATGAGCCTTTATTTCAGTTCCTTGAATAAGAATTCAAGAACCTGGAAACACTCCATTCTGACCCCATCCCCCAAAACCTGTAACAGAAAGGCAACTTAAAACACCTCTCATTTGATTTAGCTCTGTTTAGACAATACAAATTAGGGGCTGGAGAGATGGCTCAGCAGTTAAGAGCACTGGCTGCTCCTGCAGAGGACCCAGGTGTGACTGTCAGCACCCACATGGTGGCTAACAGCCGTCTGTAACTACAGTTCTAGGGGATCCAATGCCCTCTTCTGACCTCCCCAGGCATTGCATAACATAGATGTGCCTACCTACATCCAGGGAATACACACATACACATAAAAATAAAAATATTTTTAAAAAAGAAAATACAAATTAAAATGCACTCTTCTCCCCAATTTTAGAGAATATTTTTTTTCCAGGCTTGGTGGCACACACCTTTAATCTCAGCACTTGGAAGGCAGAGGCAGGCAGATCTCTGAGTTCAAGGCCAGATTGGTCTACATAGTAAGTTCCAGGCCAGCCAGGGCTACATAGTGAGACCCTGTCTCCAACAAACAAACAGCAAAAAAAAATTTAAAAATAAGAATAAGAAAAATAATTTTTAAGTTAACATAAGAATAAAAATTATCTTTAAGAAAGATTATTTGAAAGGTAGGCTTGAAAGTTTATCTAAATGTTGAGTTGTGGGGGCTGGAGAAATGACACAGCAGATAGGAGCACTGGCTGCTCTTGCAGAGGACCCAGGTTCAGTTGCCAGTACCATCTGTAATTCTAGTTCCAGGGGACCTGACACCATCTTCTGACCTCTGTGGGCACTGCACACACTGGTACAACCTACCTACATGCAGACAATACACTCATATATATGAAATAAAAATAATAAGAAAATTTTTTTTAAATGTTGAGTTGGAAAATCTAGTGAAAATATGATAGATTTTGAAGTCAGAAATGCACATGACTTTGGATTAAGCTACACAATTCTTCGGGACTTCACGTTTCTCATTTGCAAAATAAAATTTATCTATTTTATCGGCTATTAGGATTAACTGAAATAAGACATATGAAGTGACTATATAATTTCAGTTACCTGCAATGTGTCCTAAAGCACTATTATGATAAACAAATAACTGTGATTACTTATGCCTATAAGTCTGGATTCCCATAAATTCCTTATTCACTGGAGGTCAGAGTAAAAGTTGTGGTGATTATGTCTGCCTGGGTGTTATCTAAGGAGGCCAGGCATGTTCTGATTGCAGAGTACTTTCCATATTGTATTTTGTGTAGAGAGTCTCAGCATCTGGCTAGAAAAAGCAGGCACCCAAGTTCCATTCAGCTGGCACTAGTTCACTAATAAAGACATGAAAGCACAGCATGGGAGAAATAAGGCTTTCTAGCCAAATCTCTGTTACATTGACATTTCCCCAGCTTATTAATAACTAGTCATAAGTGGCTCTTGCTTTCAGCCAGTTGCCTCCTGTATTAGTTATTTTTCTGTTGCTGTGATAAAACACCACAACCAAGCAATGACTAGAAAAAAAGTTTATTTGGGCTTATGGTTCCAGAGGCATAAGAGTCCATCAAGGTGGATAGGTGGGGTAGAGACCACAGGAGCAGAAAGCTGGGTGCTCATCTCTTCAAGCATAGGTAGGAAGCAGAGAGAAGGCAAACTAGAAGTGGGGCAAAGCTATGAACTCTCGAAGCCCACCCCAATGATGTGTTTCCTCCAGTAAGGCCACCGCCCTTAAAGATTCCATGACTGTCCCCAAATTGCACCTTGCACCAAGTGTTCAAATACTTGAGCCTAGAGGGGACATTTTCATTCAAACCACCACACCTGCCATTCTTAAATACTCTGAGAAAGTACTTTTCCTTTAACATTACTGTGGATGTTATAGTCTTTAAGTCTCTGTGAGATCACACTACCCAGGATTCTAACTGCCATACCTTATAGTGGTGATCTCCGTGTAAGGCAATTCTCAGAAGACAGACGCATGAAAGGACATCAGTGAGCAGCACATATTCAACACATCATAAAGGAAATAGAAAAACAATGGTGCCATGTTTTTTTGTTATGTCATCCAGGACTTTAAGTCACAGCCTGTGGCCATTTCTCAAAGAACTCACTCCAACTGAGATAAACCATGTGTCATTGTGATGAAGTTATTCATAAACTAAAATGATCACTTCATCCTTCTTGAATCTATTCAACCTCTTTCAGATTTACTTTATTTTATTAGCATTTCTTAAAGGCACTTTTTGAGTGTCTACAACTCACACTAGAAAGGAAAAATCAATGGGGTAGAAATCACTTTCCTCAAAATTTCTAGAATGTGAATTATTCTGACTTTGATTGGAATGACTGCATGCTTTACATGCTAAGCTCCTGCTTCCTAGCGTTTATTCATCAACCTATGGTATTGGAGCACAGCTTAGCAAGATTTTCCTAATGGATCTAAGGCACAACTTGCCAACAGTACAAGAAAGTGCCTTCTGCATAATGGAACTGTACTTAAAAACAGGTTTTGTTATTATCCAGGAATGGACAAGGCATCCTCCCCAGACCTCCCTCTCACTTTATTTTTTTTTACCATTATCATTGTAATTTGAATTAATCATATGGTTTACAGCCTTTGGTTTGTGTGACTGTGAAAGAACTGACAGACGAAGGATTTGGATTGAACAAAGGAGTAGAGAATATAAAAAACAATGACATTGTACTAGTGAATGAATTGTAGAGATGTTTAATATTTCCTCTCAGAAGGATTTTCATAAGCTTCTGAAAGACTGTACATGTTTGAACATGTGCTTACTTTAGAAACATGAGAGTTGGCTTAAGAAATGTGCTGTCATGTTGAATAACCAGAATGCCTATCAAAGCAAAGGCCAATGCCCAGAACATTGTGTACCTAGCTACTGTATTGCCCGTGTCAATACATGGTACTAGTTTATGAAAAGACCAGATATAGGTGCCACTAGGACCTATCAAGTTGGGCTTACTTATCAGAGACCTCCACGTGAGGACATAAACTAGGATCACCTTCAAGGTCTGCCCAGGCTCCACCGTGGAGATACCATTCAATTGCAGTGAGCTGAGACTATACCCTTCACAACTAAACACTCTTCTGACAGGGAAAACTGCTTCATCTCAGACAGCCTCAACCCACCTGCAAAATCTCCCTGCAGGGTTTTTAGAGTCACAGGTGATGATATTTGGGTGAGTGGCCTTCTAGAAGCACAACTGACCCTCCCCAGACCGGCTTCATGTATATCAGACTGACAGTTTTCCACACACAGCCCTACAAGAATGCATTCCAGAGACCGCCACCGACAGACCAGGTGTATCTCATCAATCTCTGTGCTTTGTAAAGCACAACACCCAGCTTACTGAGGCCCCAACAAAAGCCTCATTAGTCATCCTCACTCCCTTCAGGCTGGTACATCCTGATCTAGGGGCATTCTTAACACAACAGACAGGATTATTTTCCTAGCCTCTGAGTGCCATGCTAACTTGAGTTTATCCGGATTCTGAAAAGCAAGGCGTTGATGAGGCCAGGTGTTCCCATACTGCTTTATAACATGAGTCCACAGAAGACCAGCTTTGAGGAAGGCTGCATGCTGAAATGATGCTGTCCTTATCTTCATATCATACAGTGAGAACAGTCTGCTCTAGTAAGTCTGTGACAAAAGGTAAGCTTTGGGAAGGAGGAATTACATGGGCATTTCAGCCCTACAGAGGTGAATTTCAATCCTGGTTCTACCACCTAGTGCCTACCTGATACTGGCTCAGGTGCTCAGCACCTCTGAGCATTTTTTTTTCATCTTTTAATGCTACGGTAAAACTTAATGCCCAGGATTAATGATAGGATCAATGAGATGTGTGTAAAGAACCTGCTACACTTCCTGGCATGTGGTAGGTGACCAGTAAATAGGACTTTTTAGTTTTAAGAATGAACTACAAGTCATGAGAAAAAGTACATGGCACTAAGTGAGAGAGTATGTACACATGTCTAACATATTTTATAGTATATTTGGAAACTAATCTTAAGTATACAAATCAATAGAAGAAAATATAGAGCATTATAAATGAAGTTAAAATTTACTTTGCTTGCCCTTTATTCGTCCCCTTTAATTCCATTTTCTCTTCTACTTCAAAGTCGACTCATGTGTATTGTGTTTAGACATAAAATTATATGAAAGCTGTGTTTGTCTGCTATAATATATGTATCATATTAATACTGGTATGTGCATGCATGTGTGTGTGTGTGTGTGTGTGTGTGTGTGTGTGGTTATGTGTGTGACCATGTGCACACAGAGGCCAGAGGAGAAAGTCGGGTGTCCTGGCCTTTCAGTCTCTACCTTAGTCCCTTGAGAAAGGACCTTTTATTGACCCTGGCCTCCAGCTGGCAGTCAGCAAACTCCAGTGATTGCCCAGTCTCAGCCCCGCACAGCTCTGGGGATATAGGCAATTGTGGTCATGCCTCAATTTTTACATGGGTTCTAGGAATCAAACTTAGGTCCTCATGCTTGAGCAGCAAGCACTTACCCACTGATCCACCTCTTTGGCCCCTAATGCCATTTTTGTATGTTTTACTCAGCATTATTTTGGAGATCTAGTCCTGTTCATATTTAAACTTATTGCATTCTTGTTTTTATATTGGAAACATTTCAATTGGGGAACAGATCAATGTGGATTTGATTTAGCTGACTCTGAGAAATGCAATCTTTGTTGCACTTGCAAAGGCATTTTCAAGTTGCTTCTAATGTTTCACTACTTCATATAATGTCGTGAACATCTTTTGCACAGGTAATAATATTTACTAAGGAAATATGCCAGAAATAGAACACGTAGGTATATTTTACATTTTACTGCCTATTGGAAAATTCCTTTCTAAAGTAATCAAATCAGTTTACATTCTCACCAACAATTTATAACTATTTCTGTTTCTTCAAGTTCATGCTAATGTTTAAATTTTTGTCAGCCTGGTAAATGAAAACCAATACAATTGTTTAACTTTTCCCTATATAGTCTACATACAAATGTTTCTTTATATAGTCTGCAAATATATTCTTCCAGGATATCTCATATATTTTAACTTTTTCATGAAGTCATTGTGGTACAGAAGATATTATAATCTGAGGTGGCCATATTTGCCAGTGTTTCCTACTTGCTTTTGCTTTTACTATCTTAAGAATCCTTGTAGTGAAACCTCAACAATATGGTCACCTAAACAAGACCTACATAATGAAAAGGCCAGATGACGTGTCAATGTGAATGGGGGAAATTTCATAAATTCACACCTTTGGATAAAGACCCACAGACAATCAATGGATCCTGAGGAGAATCAGTTTTCTCCAGGATGAGCTCCCTGGTAGTTTATCTAATCTCAGCCCTAAAACATGAACACACTTGCCCCACTAAATGTGTTCAGGGGTTTTTATATGTACACAAATATACACATATGTATATATGTAACAATAATAGTTGAAGAGATCAGGAAATTGATCTGGAATGGGTAAAATGTGGGAGGAGTTGGAAGTGGAGAGAGAGGGATGGAAATACTATAAATACAATACTCATGTATGAAATTCTCAAAAATAATTTACATAAAAAGAATACTTTTGGGCTAGAGAGATGGCTGAGCTGTTAAGAGCACTGGCTGCTCTTGCAGAAGACTTGGGTTCGGTTCCCAGTACCCACAGTGGCTAACGACTGTAGGTAACTCCTATTCCAGGGGCATTCAACACCTTCTTCTGACCTCCCTGGATACTACACAACATGGGTTCACTTACATACATGCAGGCAATACACTCATACACAGAAAAGTTAAATAAATAAAATAGTTTTTAAAAGAATACTTTCCTAGGGGCTGGAGAAATGGCTCAGTGGCTGAAGAATGCATGCCATGCTTTCAGTTTGATTCCTAAGACCCATGTCAGGTGGCTCACAACTGCCTGTGACTCCAGCTCTAAGGGCTCTGATGCCTCTGGCCTCCACCAGCAGCTACACTCATGTGCACAAACCCACAACAGACACACTGATGCATACATGTAATTCTAAAAAATAAAAATATTAAGAAAAAATGATTGTTTCCTAGTTGGTTACATATGTTTATTTTGCTTTGCATCTGTATCTGAATTAGGGATTTTCTTGTAGTGATGTTGTTGCATGCTTTCTGCCTGTTAAACCCATGGGTGGGAAATTATCTACTGAGTAGAGTCCGTCCTTTCTCTTTCTCATCCTCATATGTCGTTTCCACATGTAAATGGTCTCTCCTTGGGCCCTTTCATCCATTTGTCTCTTCCGACCACAATACGACTTTATTTATCCACCTTTCTAACAAACTTTGATATCTGGCAGGGCTAGTTCCACTTGTTTGCATTCTTTCTCTGGGTTGTTTCAATTAGTCTTACATATTTCATGGTACAGGCAAATTTTAGGTTGTTTTTCAGCTTCTGTGAAAAGCCTGTTGGGAATACTGATTGGGACTGTACTTCCTTCATGGGTTCATTTGGGCATGAGTACGATCTTTATGATAATGTGTCCTCCTTTCAAGGACCCTGGGATTTCACCATTTATTAGAATATCATTTAATGTCTTTCAGTGGTATTTCATATGTTTTCTGTGCATGAGTTCTGTTTTTTTCTTATTAAACATGCTTCTTGTTATTTTGTGGTCTTTGTTGTTGTTATAAATGGAATTTACTAAAAGGCAACTGCCTGAAAGTTCAGAAGCTGTTGATTTTGTAAGTTGAAACCTTAACAGACCGCGAGTTCATGCTCTTCCATAGCTTTCCATTCATTGCTATGTGTTTTCTAGGTAAGCAGGCATATCAGTACAGAGACTCAGCTTGTAGCTCTGCTCTTTTCTAATCATCATATATTTTGATTCATCTACATCCAAAACAAATATTAATCAATTAATATTTAACATATTTAATATATTATATTATATGATATATTTAATATAATGTATTGTAACTCTCTGCTAGGTATTTCTGGTAAATAACTTCCATCAGACTAAGGAAATTTCTTCTATTCCTACTTTCCTACCATGTGTGTATTTTAGTCATGCACAAGTACTGAATTTTTAATTTCTAATTAGTTCTAACTGTGTGTAATGTATTTCCTGCAGCAATACTTTTCCTAACCTTTCTAAATATAGATAAAATCAAATCCATTTTAAGCATCCTATTTCTGCTTTATTAACTCTGAATTTTCAGGTTGTGTTCTAGTCTGTCCTTTTTTCCCCCCAATTAGGTGACTTTCCTTCTTGATTGTGAACTCATCTCTCTTGTTGTGATTTACACAGATGAACAGTTGTTTCAGTATGCAAAACTTGCCTGGAGGGAAAAGCAGGAGAATTGGGTTCCGTAGTCTGTAAATGAGGGTAAAGGGAAGAAAAATGTACCAGATAGCACACAGTAGTGATGATGTAATTCTTCTAGAAAAATCATGATAGGAAAGTGGCAGTAGTAGGTTCTCCTCTAGGGTTTGTAACTTATCCAGCGATATGAGTATTTGTCTAAGTTTAAATTCTCTCCTATTGAGCAGGCCTTAAGTCCAATTAGACAACTGTTGGTTACCCCCAAGATAAAGCTGCCACTATTGTACCATTAGGGATATTTTGCTGAACCAGTTGTGATTCATAGGCTACATCTGGGTTGGACTCTTGATTGGTTGCTCCCTTGCAGCTTGCATAGCACCTTCTGATACTATGAGAACTGGTATTCAGAGAAGCTTCCATGTCAGTTCCAGCTCCATTTCTCCAAGTTCTGTGTGTCTGTCTGGTTTGTGATCCCTAACAGGTTATGTAATTTCAAGCAGTCAGCCCTAAACATATGTACATACAAAGAAGAGGTCACTAAATTGAGAGTGAACAGGGAGGTGTGGGAAGAGTTGGATGGGGAGAAGGATGGGTGAAAATAATGGAAAATGTAAAAATAGTACTCACATATGAAATTCTCAAAAAATTATGTAAGTTAAAAAAAAAAAAGAAAGAAAACTCATGGTAATGAATTGGCACCTGGTCCTCTGGGATTGGCCCTTTGTCCCAAGAAACAGATTTTCCTGTCATACTTTGCTAAAACATGAGAGGAAAAAGGAGGGGTAGAGGGAGAAAGGGAGGGAAGGGGAAGACGGAGGAGGAAGTGAAGGAGGAAGAGAAGAAGGAAGGAAGGAGGGAGGGAGGGAAGGAGGGAGGGAGGAAGGAAAGAAGGAAGAAGGGAGGGAGGGAAGGAGGGAGGGAGGAAGGAAAGAAGGAAGAAGGGAGGGAGGGAAGGAGGGAGGGAGGAAGGAAAGAAGGAAGGAGGAAGGGAGGGAGGGAGGAAAGAAGGAAGGAAGGAGGGAGGGAGGAAAGAAGAAAGGAGGGAGGGAGGGAGGGAAGGAAGGAAGGAAGGAAGGAAGGAAGGAAGGAAGGAAGGAAGGAAGGAAGGAAAGACTGAATGGTTTACCAACCAAATCCATTTTACTACAAAAACACATTTAAGCACCCTCCTTCCTGACCCTTGTCCTTTTCTAGCCTGTTTTCCACAGCTCTTTGGCTGGAAGCACAGCAGATACTATTCTCATTTTTGATGGTGTCAGCATGGGCTTCTGCACATGTGTAGTGTTGCTATTTTCTTCTTTTTTATCACCTTACTATAATGAACTCACAAATAAAGACATCACAGTGAACTTAATGTAGCCACTCAAAATAACCTCTTTAAAATTTTTATTCTTCCATTATTTACCTCTTTAAACTATGACGTCGGTTGCTGTAACTTAGGGTTTCATCATAATTCCTGGGGAAAAAAAACTCCAGCTTTTCTTGGGATGACATGATGATATATTTGTATCTAGGTACACACAAATACATATTTTGCAAACTTTAATTTCTCAAGTTTTTGGTACTATCAGAGTTCGATGTGAGTTCCCCTCACTACTATTTTGAAACCTAACATCTTCTTTTAAATCAGAAACATTTGTCCAGAAAATATTTTATTGACTTGAACCTGATGTCTCTTTTTAATTGAGCTTTGTGATTTTCATACAGTATAATTTGGTGATATTTAGATCCTCTCCCCAAATTTGTGTCTGCAAATGTCCTTCAGTGTGGACACTGAAGGACATTCAGTGGAGCCTGGTTAACCTACTAAGAGTCCAATATTTGAGAGAGCCTCCTGGCAGCCCTTCCAAGGAGCCCCTCCCAGTAGCCATCTGTTGCCACAATTTCTTTAGGTGAGGCTGAAGCTTCTTATCCCCTTCTTCATGTCTATGCTGGAATTTTTTTTCTGATTTGACTTTCCATGGGACTCGTGCCTGCTGTCACCATTACTGTGAGTTCATATGAGTAACTGACCAGCTGTCTGGAAAGCTCTGTTTCCTTGTGGTCATCCACCACCTCTGACTCTTACAGTTCTTCTGCCCCTTCTTCCACAATGATCCCTGAGCTGTGGGAGGCAAAAGTTTGCTATAGGTGTCCTATTCAGGGATAGGCTTTCTGCAGCATATTGTTCTCTACACATTGGCCAGTTGTGGGTGTCTGTGTTAATCACCATCTGTTGTATAAGGAACTGTCTCTGATAAGAGCTGAGAGAAGCATTAATCTATGGATATAACAATAAGTCATTAAGAGTCAGTTTAATATGACAACTATTTAGTAGAAAACTAGTATTATGTTCTCCCTTATGTTCTGTGACCTATCTAGCCTCAGGTTCCTAAACCTGATATCAATGTCTGGTATGGGCTGCATCCTAGGAAGCAGACCTTAAATCCAATTAAAGAGTGGGCCTTTGGTTACTCCCATAATATTTGTGCCACTATTGCACCAGTGGGCCCATCTTGCCAGGCCAGTTATTATTGTAGTTCACATGATTCACAGCTGGGTAAGGTTGATGATTATTTTTCCTTCTAGTAGCATGCATAGCACCTTCCAGCACTATGAACACCAACCAGTAGAGATGAGGCTCTGAAGTCAGCACTGGCTTGATTTCTTCTTGTTTGTTCTATAGCTCATATATGTAGTGTCTTCAGCAATAGGGTCTTAGCATCCAGTTCTGGTGAAACCGATATCTTGAATTACAAAGACTTCAATTGTATATGTTGGAAAAGTAGCATAAAATGACTTGATCAAATATTCATTAAATGATTTGATCAAATATGATTTGATCTTAATCTCTTTTTTAATCTAAATACAGGGTTGGAGTTGATTCACTTGAAAACTATCTGGAAGTTGTTGGATCTGGGTTTTACTGACTGCATTTGTCAGTTTCTTGAACTTGAATAAGTAATTTGATATCTTGAGCTTTTGTTGGGCTGTTGGGAGGGTCAAATAAAAAAGTGTGCATGGAGATAATTCATAATCAGCTAAACATTGTATATGAAAATGATTGTTGTTGATATTAACCCATTGTCTTTAGATAATGTCATGTCTTCATTTTCAGGTTGAACAATGTGTTGTCAAATGTATATCGCCTCCTATATTAGTCAGCTTTTTGCCACTATAAGGAAATAACTGAGGCAATTATCTCACACAGAGAAGTGGTTTATTTTTGGCTCAGAGTTCTGAAGTTTCTAGCCCAGGATTAAGTTGGCTTCATTTATTTGTGTCTCTGACAGGGGTAACTCCACATGGCAGAAAAAAAGCCCTACTCATCTCGGTCATAAAGCAAAAGGAGAGTAGCAAGTCATGCAGGCTCCCCGATCTCCTTCAAGGGTATGCTACAGTGACCTAACAACAGTCCAGCGGTCCCATCTCTTCAAGCTTCCACCACTTCATGATAGGTGACCAACTCTTGAGCACATAAAGACACAGCACCTGCTCATACAGGAGTGTCTTGATGGCGGCAGTTCCACATTATTTCAGAGAGTCAGCCACGCATTATTTTGAATACACGTCATGTTGACTGAAGAAACCCATGCAGCACTGTGTTTTAGAATGAATTTAGGGACAAGTAGATGTGGGCTCTAATCCTTGCTTGCTTACTTCTTGAGACAATCAGAGTTCCTTGGTACTTATATGCAAACTGTGGTGCTATTATTCCTAAATGACTTCAGCTGACTTGAAGGATTAGGAGACCATTAAAAGCCTGACTTAAGGAGGATGGTGCAAATGATTAAGACTGAAAGATTATTGGAGTATTCCGCCAGGGAGACTCCTTGATTCTCACTGTTCAGCATTTAAGTCTTTTAGTACATCTGTCATTCAGTCTTGCTAAAATGCTAGTGCATCTTCATCCATATCTGGCTGTCCAGATTTGCTGAGGATTTACCAGACTATAGAAGAATGCATCACCTTCAAATCCTGCTTGGTATGTACCAATTCCTTTCTTAGGGTTACTTCGTGCTAGTCTTCATTGGAAACTAGGAAACCCTTGCCTCTAAGGAGGTCATGAAGGGCATATGACAACAGGTTCATCAACCACCAAGGTCGTTTCCAGAGTGAGGGGAATCTCAGATACATTACTTTCAAGTTGCTAGTGCTGTGGGATTTTGATTGTTCAAGTACTGCTTTGTTTTGAGTGTTTTTTTGTTTTCTTTAATTTGGCTACATTCACTAAAAATCTCTAATTCTGTGGTAAATTGACATAAATCTCACACAATGAAACACCCTTTTCCTGTTCAACAGTAACTTCTGTTGTCAGCATTTCCTTTCGGTACTTCATGTATTTTCAGACAGCAAAATTCAAGACAATTTGATTCTGAGTAATGTTAATTAAATAAAAGTTAATTTCATTTTTTCATTGCTTTTCTGAATGTGGATTTGAATTTTTTAAAGGCATTGTGTTTTGTCTTTTTCCTTATGTAACAAGGTCATTGTCTTGTGAATATCAATAGCTATAGTATTCATTAAAGGTCATTGAATATAAGTGTCCTTACCCAGAAACCCAGGGCATCAAGTTGTTCCTGCACTTACTGTACTTTCCAGTGACCAGCTCATGACATTCAGACTCTGGTAATGGGACTTGTCATTCAAAGAAAAAACAAGCATCTATTATTAACCATCAGGCAGCTTGGGTCTTAGAATCTAGATAATTGAATCCGAATCACTGAAATAATGATATAATGCCTCCCACACACATTTGAACTGGAGACTCCATTGTCACTAGAAAGCTGTAGAGCTTCATGAAGTAGCGATAAGTGGAACATGGGCTTGAAGAGGTTACACTGTCCAGCAACTATGTAAGGGCAACAAAGGAAACTCATCTAAACCTGTCAGCTGATGATACTACCTCTCTAAAGCGCTTCACTGGGATTCTTGTATCATTTGACAAATATGAAAAAAAATGACAGATATGAAGTCACTTTGTAGATGATTGTTAAAATTGCCTCATATCTACCCCATGATGACCTTTCAGAGCAATTCAGAAAGTACATTCCTTGCCACTACAGAGCAAGTTGAAACCACAGCATAAATCTCTCTGTGGACTGAGGTGCGTGTTATAACCATGAGCTCTTGTCCTTGGGATGCTATAAATATATCTATATGACAAAGGCTCTTGATGGCTAGAAGGTGATTTGGTAGGAAATCCATCTCCATACCTTCTTTCTAGGTCCCATTCCCATGCTCATTGAACATTCATTCTGTTATCCTGTTGTTTATCAAACACACATTTCTTGAATTCTAGTTTTTAATCAGCCACGTCACAAAGTATTGACAATACAGTCTTACAAGAAAGATTCCTGTCCTAGGAGAACTTGGCTGTTGGGTTCATGAATCTGTTGGTGTTTTGCGTTTCCTAGGGCACAGAAACATACTTGGGCACCAAGGATAGCTGAGCAGGTAGGCTTTCTCATGGTGAAAATGTTACCTGAGAGCTGGAAAAAAATCTAGATATGGCTTTGGCTTTGTCGATTAGTAAAGAAAGATTTCAGTTGTTCCTCCAGCCCTACGGTGGCAGCGTCTTTTTCCACGTTGTTTCTATACCAACTACCACTCCTGACCAATTGTCCACCCTCTATTCTCTGACACTTAGAATCTACTCCCTAAAATTCCTATTACTCAGAAATTAATGTAAGCATGGCCCTAACCTATGTATTTTCTCAGAATCTTTTCCCACTATCAAGTCACCAACCATTTTTTAGCTCACAAATCACCATAAGCAGAATGTTCTCAATGCTCCATTTCTTCAAAGCAGAAAGCCATCTTCTGAATATAATACTCAGCAGGCTGCCTGCCTTGGATATGCATGAAGGTAGAAAATTCATCTCATAGTGCTGGTCTAATGCTGCTTTATTTCCTGATCTGCCATTATTGAGCAACCTCAGACAGAGCTTGTAAATTTATTTCTAAAGGCATCTAGCACTGAAAGAAACAAGCATTCCTCTTCTTTGCTTTAACATTTCTGAGTCCATTGATATGTTTCCAGCATAGGAGCATCCAATTCACATGAACTTCTGCCTTCAAAGATAACATGTTTCAGGCATGTGGGAAAACACAGGCAAGTGTTTCAATTACCACAGCAAACATGGGCTTTTGAGCTGGAGTCTGAGAACTTCCTACTCAATGTATGTGCACAACCAAATGTCAAGTGCTTGTTATGTGTCTGGCTTTGTCCATGCATGGTGCATGACTTTCTCTGTTAGTAAGGGCTTGAAATAAGGCTACATGTACTTTTAAAATTTATGTATTTTTATGTGTATAAGTGCTGTGCCTGCATGTATGTAAGTACACCCATGTGTGCAATGCCTGAGGAGATCAGAGGAGGGCATCAGATTCCTTGCAACTAGAGTTAAGGATGGCTGTTAACCACCATGTGAGATCTAGGTTCCAAACCCAAGTCCTGTACAAGAGCAGCTGGTGCTCTTAACCACTGAGCCACTTCTCCAGCCCGAAGGCTACATGTATTAATAGGAGAAGGTCATAGGAAAAGACAAAGCTCCATTTATAAAAGTCCCACTGCAGGGTCCAGAGAAGTAGAACTCAAGCGCATTCAGCATTCAAGCTTTCAACTTGCTTCTTCTATAATAGTTTCAATGTATGGATCCTACTCAATGTTCTGCCTTTGATACAAGAACTCAACTCACTTTCTGCATTCTTACCTCCATCCTGTGGTTCCTTTCCTCTTTCTGCAGTTTCCATGTGGCTCATTTGTGTCTTCACAGTGCTTTCCATTTCAGGTTACATCCTGGTTGATGAACAGCTTATGGATAGAATCCCCAGTACCTGGGTCTAGGGCAAGTTGGTGGCAAAAGCAGTGCTGTACACTCCAGTATCCACGGCTGCTTTACTCAGCAAGGGAGAGCACATAATGTCCATCAGTAACTACCATGCCTGCTGGACCTGGTTACCATACCACCAGGTCTTTCCTGGACTGTAGTCAAGGTCAGCAGTTCCTGCGTCTGCTCTCTTCCTCCTACAGCACTCTCCTAACTCATCAGTCAATGGGATACACTTAAAATCCAGTTCAACATCATTATTCTGCTAAAAAGACTCCATTCTGAATAAGGTCTAAACTTCTGTGCCTACAAGATCCCACATCATCTGTTCTGAAGCTGCATCTTGGCTCATGTCTCCTTCTGCTCTTTCCTTCCTCACTCAGGTCAAGCCATACTGGCCACCACAGTGCTCTTCAGTGCACCCAGCTCCATCCTCAGATCTTTCATACAATCTTCCTTCCCCCGACAATATCCCTCTCTCAGACACCCACAGGCTTTCTGCCTATTTCCCTCATGGACTTTTCTCAAGAAGGCCATCTGACTGTGTGTAATTTATTTCTTCAATCCATTGTTAGGGCTTTGACGTTCTAATATTGTATATTAACTTCTTCATTTATTATCTACTTTTCTACTTGAATTTAAAGTCTGTTGCAAAATATTCATTGGTTTTTATTTACTCATGCCAGTTACTACAGCAACCTTTAACATACAGTAAGGGCAAAATAAATATTTGTCAAACAAACGTGTAAGCGGATGAATTAAAAGACCCCGTGGGCATGAAAAGGGCTCTACTTTTACATGTACAGAACAAGACTCCTGCAGATGGATGAGAAATCTTAAAGGGAGTCATGAATTCAAAATTTTAATTTTTCTTTCTTTTGGCTTTTGCTGGGTATTGAACCCAGGGCATAGGGCATGACAATAAGCAAGCATCCCTCACTCTGACCTATAGACTCCTAAGATTTAAGATATAGGTAACAGAGTTGTACTGTATATGTGGGCAACTAAGAAAGGTTTTACTCTTTTGAGACCTAAGGACTAGAGAGAAGGCATTCCCCTTAGGTTCATGTCCACAGACCACACTGACAGAAAGCGGGAAGTTTGGAATAGCTGTTTATTGTGATGCCTTGAGGTTCAAGAAAATTCAGACCACAGGGGCTTTTGCAATAAAGAAATGGACCTGTTCATCTCCAAGGAAGCCTCCTAGCAGGGTGTCCAGAGCAGGGCATGGCCCACCGACAACGCTCTCCTGAAATTATCAAGGCTTTTCCCTTTTCCATCTACTGCTTTCATCCTTAGACTTGTAGCAAGATGGCTGGAACAGACACAAAGTCCAGACACACCAATGTTCAGATAGTCAAGTTATTTTTCCCTTGGATGTAGGTTTTAAGCAAAATTCGGTAACACCACCAACACAATTTCTCTTACATCTCATTGTCAAATCTAGGTCGTTTAACAAATCCACTCTCCCCAACTCCCTCTTTTCCTCTCCCTTCTCTTTCCTCATCCTTCTGCCAAGATCCCTTTTCTATTCCTAGAGTTCTCTCTTCAATATGCAGATTTTATATTTTTATTTTAGCTTCCACACATGAGAGAAAACATGCAATGCTTATCTTTCTGAACTTCATGTACCATGATGATCTCTAGTCCCATCCATTTTCCATCAAATGACATGATTTCATTCTTCTTTCTAGCCAATGCGCACGCACATATACATGTGCATGCACGCACACTCACAATTTTTTATGCTGCCATCTGTCAATAGACACTGTGACTGATTATATAGCTGGGCTGTTGTGAATAATGTCACAATAAACTTGAATGTGCAGATATCTTTGTATACTGACTTTGCTTCCTTCAAGTATATACCTATGAAAAGTATGACTGGATCATATGGTAGTTCAAATTTTAGGGTTTTTTTAAAATAAATAATTTATTGAGAATTTCATAAACTCATATAAGATGTTTTGATCGAATCCATGCCCACTCCCTCCCATCCAACTCCTCTCATATCTCCCCATCACTTTTTTTCTGACAACTTCATGTGCTCCTTCTCCTTCTTTGATTTTTTTTTTCTGGGTTTTTTTGGGGGGTGGGAAATGGAATATTTTATTAAATTTTTAAATAACTACATGATTAGAAGAAGTATTTCATCACAGCTTTAACATATTCAGTAACACAATCCAGAACAAGAGTACATCTCTTTCACAAGTGGCTGTAAGTTTCTAGGTTCACAGTTGAATTAATACAGCTATACAATATTGAACTCAGTATAAGCCCTGTAGGACATGAAATTAAATGAGTGTTTAACCTTTAAAAAAGATCTCCATTGCATTTTAGAATATATTGTTCCTTGCAGAAATACTCATTGTTTTTTCTACTAACACTGAGATGTTGGCGCATGCATCTCTAATCTGTATCTATCTGATTATTACTAGTCATAATCAGTTGCACTCGAATCCTTAGCACCTGTGTATCTCTGTAAAGTCATCGGGTAGATTTCAACGGCAATGTTTATCACCTCTACTAATTAACTTGACGTAAATTTCCATGCTTCCTCCTCAAATATAATACATTATTTAAAATTTGTTGAATGTTTTTTTGGCGTGTGTGTGTGTGTATGTAGATCACACAGAACATCCCAAACCATCTTATTCAACTATACACCCACTTCCCAGATGGCACCCTTCCATAGCCTCCCTCCCCCCACTGGAGCCCTTATACTCTGATATCCCTGCTACTGTCCACTGTGTTGTTGGCACCCCAGCCATTCCCTACTACTTGTCTATCTGGTGAATCTAGTCAGCCTATCTAGAAGTCTTTCTTTTAAGGAAGGTCAGCTGTTCCTCATCTAGCAGCTATCAGTTGTCAATATTCTTTCAGATAAGATTGGGGTCTGCTGTTCATTTTCCCAGTTCTATGCTGGGTTACTATCTGGGAATCCCTTGGGCCACCCTGGCCAACAACTCAAAAGAAGGTATCACCTATCTGGCATTGTTGCTTGTTATGTAACCTTTAGCTATGCATATGGACTCTTAAAAAATTATATTGGCCCCTTTAATCTTTAGTTATACTTTCCTTTTGGGTATTTAAGGCCATACAGTTGGCCCAGATAAACCAATTTATTTTTACTCTTGAGGTCATTTGAGGATCTGTTCCTCAGGGGTCACATGGGCTTGGGAGGAGCCCCTGGCTCCATTCTTTTACCAGTTCCGCATATGTGAAGATAAGTCAAAGGTCCTGCTCAACCATGGTTGGCTTTGCTTGGAAGCATGGAGGAAATGATTCCTCTGTGTTGACCCTCCTCTTTGTAGACTGGACACTAGTTCAAATCCATCTGGTGGGGTCTCCTCGGCCGACTTGATCAAGAGGATAGGTGACCCACCACAATTCCAGGACATTTTGAGAGATGCTCATAGTCCCCTGGAACTAGTCTACCTAGGGGGAGCAAGGAGCAAAAACTGTCCTTTATGTCCCTCTGTCCAAATTATTATAGGCCTCAAAGTACGTCTGTTAAACAAACAAGAAGGTTAGCTCCACCAGTCTGGTACTTTTAATTACTGTGTGCCATGTAGATAAATCTTGGGCAAACACCAGTTGTTCTCAGATAAACCTTACCTAGACATATATGTCTTGATTTGCTATGTATAATTTGTCAGGAGGTTGTTGGAGTAATATGGTTCCCTTTAGTTTTCAAAACTAGCTAGGCATTATTTATCTCTCACCTTGTCTCACCCTTCCACCATAGATTTCCGACTTAAGGTGCCCCCATTCCCCCCTTTTCTCCCTTAATAATACCCCTCTCCTACGGTCCTACCTCTCTTGAGCTCCTTCTTTCCCCTTATACCCTAGGTTCCTGGTGTACCCTTCCCTCCCCCCTCCCTTAAACTAAGCCAATTTTTGTCCATATCTCCTGTTTCCTGTAAGGCCTATTTCCTACTGTTCTTCTCTTTCAGGTTCTTTCTTTTCCTTTACCTCCCAGGTTCCTTTCCATTATCCTGGTTTCTGTAGTTATGTCTGGATACATACTCACTTATCAGTGTTTGGTTCTAGGATCCACATATGAGGGAGAACATATGTCATTTTTTTTTTCCGAGTCTGGGTTACTTC